>NW_023998423.1:12481488-12542453 GCF_014805625.2 Glossina fuscipes | reverse complement strand
AAATATATTAATCAATTATTTTGCTGCATTTATTCTGAAACGTGTGCAATTTGTCGCATTCAGTGTAGCTGCTGCTCTGGATTTCGTGCAAATTTAGAAATAGGGTTGCTGTTGTGGGAATTTAAAGCCAAGTTTAAACAGGGAGGTTTTAAATTTAGATAGATTTTTTCGAAACCGATTTTTCCTAAAGTGAATCAATAAAAAGATGGAATGTTTTAGTTTACTCTTTAATAAAAACAGTTTTTATATTCCTTACTGCTGTAGAAACGTCATATCCCACTTAGAGGATCCCCAGTAAGGGGATGTACAAGTTTTATTACAAGTACGTGTTACGGAGCATGAAAAGCACGTAGGTTATAACATAATTTTACGCGTTTGGCGCAAATATTTGCAATTTTGATCTCAATCGAAAGATATCAACATACACTATCAAGAGTTTTCTTTATATATTTGTAGGACATTGGTGGACTTTGCCAATCTTCCAGGTTGAACTGATGAAATAAATATTTAAGAAATTATAATTTTCTTTATTATGTTTAGAAACAAAACTTGAGAACTTGATTATCCGCTTTTTGGTTTTTGGATGAAATTTCCTTCCATAATGTTTAAAAGCGATTTTAACGGACTATATATGCTTATCAAAAGTGCAGATAGATTTTTAAAAACTAATAATACGAATGTAATCCCGAGCTGAAGTATTCAAATTTTCTTTGTTTCATTAAAACCCAGAAAAAGCTTCAGAGGTCCTGTTAGGTATACATATTGTTGACCCGAAGCAAATTCTGAGTCGTTTCAGGCGTGTTTCTCAATCCGTCTGTTCATATATCTTTTAATTAATGCTACGGTGGATGTACTTTTGATGACAAAAATGAAGGTATCTGCTTCAAATTTAGCAGAACGGTTGAAAACGGCTGCCCGCAGGTTGGCATACTGCAAATTGGCCAGATAGGTAAAAAGACACCCCCATGGTACAATATAAATTGAGAACTTCTTGGTGTTCTTGCTTTTTCGTTCATTACGTATGAGCTACAATGGTTACACGGTAAAAATTTCTCCTTATATTCTACAAACACAGTGAAAATCAGTCACGCCTATCCAATAGTATTGAGTATGGAAATTTTATTTCATTCTAAACCCGTTATACCCTACACCTCTTGTGGTACAGGGTATATTAAGTTAGTGCGAACATGTGTAACACACAGAAAGGCTTAAGGTAGACCCAACTAAGACTATCTGTTCGTCTGATGTCTGCTTTTTTTCAAGCTTTCGGCCGCAATTTTTGAGATATTACGATAAAACATGTTACTCAGACGTAACTTTGGCCCAAGGATGAACGCTATCGAAAACGGTTTTTATCCGTCGACTTTTTCGGCCGCTCCACATATAACGAGCCATTCTGAATGGATTTTTCAAAATTTCTCAGCGAATGTGACTGAATAGTAGTGTTTCGACTTTCTATATATGAAAACTTTAGTCTGGCTGGAGGAATTTTTCGCCCTCCTCCGATATAATCGTTCCTACAGGAAACTGACAGGATGAATTTTCACTATTTCATGGTGAAAATTGTTTCACAATAGTAAGTAAGTTGGCAAAGAAATCTACCTTAGCAAGTTTGGACAACATAGATTTATTTTTAGGATATGAAGAATTCTTATGAAACTTCTAGCCTTCTATGCTAAAAAAGCCTAATTGTTAATATTTTTTAATGAAAATTTGTTGATGATAATAATTAAATAGAAAAATGAACCTAATTTGAATTTGAATCAAATGGATACATTTCTTGGCCACACTACATATAAAGGATATATCATGGGTAGTAAGCTCTTCGAAAAAAATTTTTAATATTTTCTGACAAAAATGACTTCGTAGTAGCATTTCACTCAAAAAATGAACGGTAGGGAATTTGGAACGCATAAGTCTATATTCCTTGGACCCCCAACATGTATAGGCGCTATCACAAAATGCAAACTCTTATATGGAGAGAAAATCTAACCTTTCTTAATGAAAATTATAGTTTTGCATGAAAACAATATATATTTGTAGTGCATTATTACCAAGACAGGCGAATAACTGCGCTCGGCGAACTTGTTTGAGTAAGTCGTGGTCGGCGCTGCTCGACTATAATATTCTTACCGATTTTTAAGATGGAGTTAGCGTACAGAAGGTTCGATCACAACCGAATGTGATTCTCCTACAGAGTTTTTCTCCTAACTGAATTTTGTATACGGTTTTAAAATTCCCTTTTAAGATGCTATTGCTAAATAAATTCAATAGATAGAAACTTGAAAGATTCGGAAATGATTCATTATCATGATGATTCATAAATCAATCATTAGCAATTCGCACAATCATCGTTGCATCGTTTTTTAATATAATAATAGCATAAATACGTAAAAGGTTGATTAAAAAGAATTTCCGATCAATTGATTGACACGCTCAGTGCAGCTCACGCAAGATGGTGGTTGTAAAAGGAATTCACACCCACTCGATTATAACTTTCATACTGAACTGCTTATCAACATTTCCATTGAAATGGAAGGCAGAAAATCAAGTTCTTGCAGAGAACTGTTGCCAACATGGTACTCGGTGGAACAATACCCTTAAATATCGGGCAATAGAAACATGAGAAGACTCATTATAGTTTATAAAATAAAGCGCAATTAGTTCTTGCTTAGGAATTGTGATTATAGATATGCTAAGTTAGCCGTATTATAATACACCAAATAGGATTGCCGCAAAGGGGACAATAAACGCATAGTATATTATATAAAGTATAAATTTTATTTTTAAAATTTCCGCTTTTCCATAAAGGTTAGATAAGTGCTAAGAAAATGATGAGTGTTTTTTTATACCCATCACAGAAGGGTGGAATTATACGCATTTTGTTTTTTTCATAATATATGTAACACCCAAAAAGAAGCTTCAGAGACCTACAAAATATAGCAACGTGAAATTCTGAATTGATTAAGCCAATGTCTGTCCGTCTGTCCGTCAGAGACCTACAAAATATATCAACGTGAAATTCTGAATTGATTAAGCCAATGTCTGTCCGTCTGTCCGTCTGTGTGGTGTGTGTTGTTAAGACTCTCAAAAATGAAGATATCGACTTCAAATTTAGTAGAAACAGTGTGAGTCTTTGCCTGAATGTTGGTATAGAAAATCAGCTAAATTGGTCAAAGCAGAAGTCCTCAGTAGAGTGTAAACTGAAAGCGACTCCGCTTTTCTTAACAAAAATTTGTGAGTTTTTGCTTGTTACTCCGAAATTATAAAAACTAGAAAACGGGAATTTTTCACATTTACTTTACGAAATACTTTACTCCTTACGTGCAAAAAGGAAAAAATATATCGGCCATACCCACACAAAGTTACAAGTAATTAAATTTTTTTTTACTTTTTTGAGGTTTTACGCTTGTTTATCATAACGCAAACAAGTCAGAATGTTTCAAATAATTTTGAATATTCCTCAAATGAAGATATATTATCTGTCTAAGGAATATGTATAGACACCGTGGGTACTTTTTTCTTAATATTTCTTAGCGATGTGGGTATAAAATTGAAGAAGTTGGAGGGTAGAATTCGAAATGTATAGCGGGGGGTAGGCGAGATTCGCCTTCCGCCGAATATAACTTTTTTACTTCTTGTATTATAATTTATTATTATTACAATTTAATAGTAAGTTGTAAGGCCTTTAAGACAATAACACTTATATCGTTCATATATGCTGGCGATTTTTTTAATAGTGTCCGCTGACTCATCTTTTTCGTAGGTTGTGAGTCATCTCTCGATAAAAGCGCAAAGCTTTACTTGACGCATACGTCGATCTTAATTTATATTTTAATCTTAGCAAAACAATTATAATTTATTTTGCGAAAGACTCGAAATGTGAAATTAATTTCTACACTAAAGGAATTGAAGTCATTGTCGTGAAATATCTTCGATTTGTGGCAAGAATATTCAACGAAAACGGTTAAAGACTTTCAATGCGTGTGTAACATCAAACTTATGACTAACGATCAGTCAGGATTGCCTCCTAAAAAAACTCTGACACCGTACAAAACATTAATTCGATCTAAGATCGATTTGCACATAAGGCATTTTGTAATTTTCCGAAATAAACGGAGAAAGACATACAGGCATTGAATGTTAAAACGTTGTACGGGACTGGCAACCTCAACTTGTCAATATATTTTTGATGTTATTTCTGGTGAATCGCTTGTTTTCGAAAATACTCTCTTTCTTTGCACTACTAACGAGTTAATTAAGGTTAAGTTAACCTTCCTTCATTCAGAAAATTATATCTCTCAGCGATAAAGTATGTACATGTATTGTCCGTCATACTTTGGACAAAATAAACCCGTAGCCTCTCTGGAATTTTGCTAACAATAAATGTAAAGTCTTCATAAATATCCTTGAGTCGATGTCCACGAACTAGTGAAACGTCAATCTTTCTTGCTTGAAGACTTAATGTCAAGAAAAACTTGTTCTTTATCACTGCCGCTGATGGATCGGTCGGGCGTAATGTGTCCAGTATTCAGAAACATTTATCGCAAGTATTAGAGAAGCTCTCCTGCAGATTTAGGGAATTCCTTGCTATCAGACATGCCGCAAAGGTATCTGTCACAAATGGTCATAGAAAATTTTTCGTTTTTCCAGACAAGTAGACAATCAATGTGTATTGGAAATGCATAAGATGATATATTATATTAAAATTGGGGATTATCATCTGGTATGAATACCGGATTAGGGTGGTTGTTTTTTAATGATTTCCATACAAATCTTCTGGCGCTATAAAGAAGCATTGTTCGCATCATAATAAGTATACAGCGGGATACAGCCAGAAAATTGATAATCAATAGACAGGTTTGTCCCTAAGTCAACTTTAATAACATCGGGTAAGTAGAAAGCTTTTAAACGGCTCTTTCCTAAAGGCTATTTCCGTTAACAACTCTTTATCGAGAATGCAAAAAAAAAAATGCATTTTTTTATTATGAGGCTTATGAGAGTAGTAGAGTAATAGGATTTTCCTTTCCTTATTAATAATCAATAGAACAAACAATATTGATTAAAGAATGAATAGATTTTTTAGGACTATGGCTATTAAAAATGTATTGCTAATCTTGCCATTGCTCCGGTTAAAGGAATTGTTTCTGTGTAGCCATTCTGAAAATGTTCCGTTTTAATAAGCTTAACTATTACAATAATAATTTATTTACTTCGATTTTTGCCGTAAATCGCCGCCAACTTTTTCTGTTAAGAAAGAACGGCAAGAATCAGCATCTTTTGGAGGTTACTTCCAAAAAAATATTTTATTTCAGCATATTTGTCCGTTCGTGAAACCACTCGTTCAGAAATCATCGGAATCTGACATCCGCACCCAGCTTAATTGGGTTAATTAAATGAGATATTCAAGATCGTAAAGCTGCATCCAAGCAATAACTTGCGCCTCTGCGCAGACTTATACCAGTTATTTAAGCTTAAATACATTATAGTGAGTGTTTTGAAATATATGCCATTGACGTCTTTATAAGCAGCAATATATCCACCTGTTTAATGGTTAAGCGCATTCTGTGAAATCAAAACCTTGAAAAAACTATGCTCTGCTTTCATTGAGTTACTAGTCATAAAACATGAAGTTTTTGATAGCACATCTCCGGTATTCCAAAACAAAAAAGAAGAACTCTTATGAGATCTCTCGCTTGTTAATCAATCCATTTATAAAACACACTTTTTGCGGGCCACTCTGATGCCAATCTAAATGAAAAAGCCATTTATTATGTACGGCGAGATTACTATCCCTATGTCCTTCATCCATGTCTTTTAAATCCTTACTTGACTTCTTTTTTCTTCCTGGGAGATTAAAGTGGACCTAGAGCATTATAGTCGCTAACAAATTTAAATGAAACAGAAAAAAATCGACAAAGTGATCTACTGACTTATGGTTAACCATACCTATTAAAACTCCTACTTAAAACTGTTCCAATGTTTGACAGCATCAAATGGTCCTTTTGTCTTTTTGATATCTTTCGTGCTTATACTTGTCCTCATTTTATCAATAAGCGGTTTTATTTCTTACAAAACATTTGTTGTGCCTCTTTCTCTCCACGCAATCAAAGCTTGCGACATTATCTTTATGTGCCTCCACCCGAAATGACGATCCAATAATTGACCAAGCTCGCGGGGTTTCACACTTTATGTACTGATTAGATTGGCTGCATTTCTATCATCCGTGCAATTTCTAGTTGTCCTTATTCACAATCTATCGTGACAGTAAACTGACTTTTTTGTAGTTGCTGAAGACATAAGCCTCGAAAGGTAACCACTTGCAACAAACCAAATCCATGCTGCTAAATTATCCTAAATGATCGATTCTGCATTTTGAGTTGCTGATTCTCGTTAATGAGAATTGAGTTAGTGATACTAGCGTTATACACATACATATCCATATCGATCATATCACAAACATTTCGTTGTAAATGCAATGAACATGAAACCCTCTTCAAAACGGAAACAAACAAGTACCATCAACCGAAAATGCGATTATATCGTACGATAACTCGATAACGGGGACCGTAAACCGAGCCTTGAATCATTAACAAAGCTAACGTCCACAACAACAAACAATTGACAATATTGAACGGATTGCTGCTTCAGTTGTTTGTGGAAAGCATACTAATTAGGTTCCACATCCACAATACGTTTTGTATTGTCAGTACGAATAAGTAACCGCTTTTGGAACTGTCGAGTCATAGTGAGGAAATAAATGCTCTCAAAAGTTGTCCTTAGATTTAATGAGCGTTTTCCGGTTACTTTAGGTTACTGAAGAATTTCATAATACCGATGTTGCCGTTTTTTGCGTCGTTTTTCTTCTGACATCCACTTACCCCGGGTTGTACCAGTGCGCAGTACAATACACTTGACGTGAATAAATTGCCTTGTTTGAATCGCTCGCGGTATTTATGATCGCTGTTCAATTAGATTTGTGGTTTTGAAGGCTTTTGCGATCAGATCTGTGGCTTTTTGATAAAACTGGTCACCTTTGTTTCATTCTTTTTTTTATGGTCTTCCTCTTCAGTTCTTCAAAAAAAAAAAAAAAAAAAGTATATATATATAATAATATACATCCCAACTCTTTTTTTTTTACCGCAGATATGTTCTTTGGAAAACGTACACAGACATATGCTAAATTTAGGGATAAGTCTTATAACCTAAAAAAATCATGTAGGATGAGAGCACTGTAAACAAAAGAACCTGCAAAAAACGTAATAATGAAATCCATATTACATGTTTATAAAATAATAACAATTAATTTTTATTACAAAAAAAAAAAAATAATAATAAATAAAATAAAAACAATAAATTAAAAAAAATTAAATAAAATTAGCGTATAGTGAAAATTCAGTCGAAAAGTACACCAAATAAAAATATAAATTGAAATTAGGAATTAAAATCAATTTCGTAACTATTCATTTCTAATCGATCACGATTGGACCAAAAATGCTCTCATCAGTAGATTTACCAGATATGTCTAGCATAACTGTCGAACTTCATTGGAATAAAGAAACGACCCCTGTTATGTTTTTGTTGCTACCGACCGACCGATCTGCACTCACGGGCTTCCCCCAATTGTACTTTGTTGCCGTATACACACAAGTGTCTCCACGAAACTGCCAAAATTATGAATAAAAATAAAAAAATGTTTTTCGAGATTCATGCTACAACAAATAATCCGTGTACAAAATTAGATGTGTTTTTATTGCTGAATGATGTTCTTTCAAAAGCGGATAAAAAGGGGCGTGTAAAAAAAAGTTGGGTGTATAATAAAACTAATAATAATAATAATAACAATAATAATAAGATAATCAATTCAATTAAGAATATATTTTTTTCAAATTGTCTTACGAGAAAGAGCGAGAGGGAGAGGGAGAAAAGCTATTTTAGAGACTTTGTCGAAGAAAATGCCATCTTTTTAATAGCACCTTAGCTAATGATAGGTTATAAAACAAAAAAGAGTTCAGATTTTATTTAAAAAACAATAAAAGTATAAACATGGTTTATATGTTTTTAATAAAAATTAAAGCAGTTATCGTAAATTTATGTAAATATAAAAAAAAAAAAAAGAAAAAGTTCTTTCAGATTTTTATACATATGACAAACGTGTTTCGAATAAAACTAATTAAGAAAAAAAAGTGTATTTTTAATAAATAAATATAATTTTTCCAAATATATATTGTACTCCAAGCCTAAGATACTTGTGTGGATGACTTCTCAGAAAATGTATAAACAATTCTAATTACACCTTTTTTTTTTTTTTTTTTACAAATTACATAAAAGTTGTTAAAATCGAGAAATTGACACTTTGATATTATATTTATACAGAAATTCCTTTTTTGCTTTTTTTTATAAATAATTTTTTTTTTTTTTTTTTCTTTTTTTGTGTTTTCGTTTTTAATTTATTAAAAAGAAACAAAACTTTTCACATTACTCACTAAATTATAAATTTTTCACTTACAGTTTTAAATTTATTTTTCATAATTAGAAAAAACAATAATAATAATAATAATAATAATAATGTATTTAGAAACAAATGTTTAATGCAAACCCAATAAAGCCGAAATAAAACAGAAATTAAACGAATCTTCCGTTAAATTAATCAATTCAGCATTTGTGGGAATTTTATAATTATCAACATCGTCGTCAGAATCATCACTAATATTATTTTTGGATTTTAAAGTGCCATTGCTAGAAATGGTGCTGATTGTAAGGTTTGCATTATTTGTCTCTGTCGACAATGAGGAGCAAGAGAAAGCGCGATGACAATAACAAAAGATTCGATCTTGTTTTTGTCGTAGATGTTTGCATTTGTTATATGAGACTTTTTTCTTGATATTATTGTTATCATTATTTGAAATATTATTTATTGATTGTAGGTATAGAAGAGAAGTTCCGGATAGAGGTTTTGCGTTTGGGTCGTTATTGCTAAGGTTACTCAATGTAACATGTCTTTGTACTCCTCAATCGATATCGCTATTTTCAACGAATTCTTCATCATCATCGAGATCGCATGTTTTAATACCCACAGCATGACGATGACCGCTATTATTATTATTATTGACACCGCCACCACCACTCCCTCCACTACAGTGCGGGGCATTTATGTTCGCGTTTGATAAGTTGCCAACCTTGGCTGATGAGCTGCTGGTAATAGTCGAGTTATTTGCATTTAGAAACCCATGTTGTGAACTATCATTCGTTAATTCCAAAAACTCGTAGGAGGGCATTTCATCATCTGAATCATAAGTAATATCACCAGTAGCTCTACCATTGCCGTAAGCTATAAATGTATAAATAATACCAGAAAAACACATAAGATAGTCACAGTCTAATTAGTAATACAAAAACTATAAACACATGAAATATTCCCTAACGACTTGCTTTAAAACAGGGAAAAAGCGAAAGGGAGGTTGTTAACTAATCTACACTGTTCCATTTAATGCAATTCTTCACCTATTTTCGACATAAATTGTTGGAAAATATTTTTCAATAAAGCGTTTACAAGGAAGTGAGACCAAATATGGATTTCCCCCCATCCAAATTTTGCGCTATGAATTGCACTGCTATGGAAGCATGTCGCTTTTCCAAGATTTTTGACGAGAAATGTTAAAAATTGTAGCTCTTTCTCTTACAATGCTATTTTTTTGGAAAGGGACACTACATGGAAAATGGTTATGCAAAACATGGCTCGACTTTGGTTTAATATATGTCAGCTTGCCACGTTTCATCAAAGTATTCGGAATATTTGCGAGCAGTGCGTTGATCGCACGTGCACTTGGTAACATATCGGCGTACAAATGGACAGACAAGATTAAATTGACTCAATAAATCGATTCTGAGTCTGAATATAGAAAAAGTGGATCCATTGTAGATCCCATACAAACTGTGTACAGTCATGTGGTGTAAAATACGGGTAAAATAAAGCTAGAACAGTACATTGTATGTTAAGTTTGTGCGGGTGCGTGGAACAATCGTAAAGATTGAAGATAGATCCAACTTTTATTATGCCAATCGCATCTGAGTCGAATTAAGCTGCTTGCCTGCGTCCATGTGTTTTTGTGTTCAACTTATGCGTTGCATTTTTCGTTACATTTTGACGAAATTTGGTGCACTCCCATATTTTAACCGAAAAACGAAACCTATTGAAATTGATTTGGATCGGACCGCTTTTACGATCACCCTCCCTATAATGCCTTAATTTGAAATTAAGTGCAAAACTTGCGCCAGTCACAGATAAGTATTTTGAATAGTAATCGAAAGACAACTTCAGAGGTAGGTAAATGAATAAAAGAGCTACAAATCTTTATTTAGCTTAATGGAGAAGGTGCCAAGAATAATAAAAAAATTCTTTTCTATCTTTAAGCTTGTTTTATAATTAATTGCTTTTTCATTAAATAGATAAGCGGCGCGTCCCTATCCTATTCTACGTTATACGCAGTTCCTATCTGAACTTCGCAAACACAGAAAGGTACGAATATTTGAATAAATGAAAGATTTTCATTGACTAAAGGTCTTCCCTTATTTAAGAATATGATAATAAAATATAATTGCATTAACTTGACATTCGATATGAAGAATAATAAGAAATTTTTATTGAGTTCAACTTACCTTCAACATATTTTTCAAAATTAGGAGGAACCAATGTTTTGGCACGTTCAATATCCTCATATGAGCACTGGCCCTTATCCAAACCTAATCCAAGCAAATAATAGTTTATTAAAAAATTTTTTTTGAATACCGTTGAACAATCTACCGAATAGTAAGCCCATGCGTTTTAAAACCTCCGCATCATCATGCATTTCAAATTTATCATCAAATTTGAAAATGTATTCCGATCTTTAATTCCAAAAGGGGTAAAAAAAATAAATGAACACACATATATATATACATATATATATATTTATATAGATTTATCGTAATTAAAATCGAAATTGTCTTCGGCCAGTAGCGTTTACTTACTTGTCATTTGTTACACTACAATTGATTTTGGTCGATTTATGCGTATTCACTATGATAAAGGGCAATTGTATTGAAGAGTTCGGTGTCGGTATAATGCCTTGCCTTTCTGCTTCCTTATTACGTTCAATGAGACTTTTAAATGAAACCAATTGCAGTAGTAGTTCACGCAATTGCTGATGTTTTTGTTTAATACGTTCACGTCGCTCTTCGTTCTCTTTTTCCATTAGAGAACATTGCTAACAAAATCCCAGGCAAAGCAATAAGTCTTCAAATGAATTTTAAGAAAACAATTACAGAAAAATTATACCTCGACCGTATTGGAGGGTAAACCGATCCAACGTATTTCCTTTTTATCTTTGGATATTATTTGCAAGGCCATTAAAACATTTAAAGCATCATAGACGCGTCGACGGATATTCTTTTGATCACAGTTACTCGAATCAAAGGAATTATTTTGTATTTCCTCGGCCACCAATTCATCGGCGACTTCATTATAGGTGGTTGTGCCTTTCACTTTGACTTTTTCACAAACCTTCAGTGAAAAATGTCGCAAACCTTTACCCGCCTTCTCCGGTTTACGTTTTCTTTGTACTGCTGAGGCATTTTGATGACTGATAGAGTGTCTGAAAGAAACGTTATCATTTTTAATCATGCATCCATCATCCACATTAATATTATTATTATTATTTTTTTTTTTGCATTTAAGAATACTTACAATTTTGATTTTGCTGTGATTTTTGTATTACTTAGATTCTGTTGTTGTGGCTTTATTATATAACGATCACCCGTTTTATCCACATTCTATTAATTAAATAATCAATTTTAATAGAAATGTTTCATGTTCTATACAATTTCTTTCATACCGTATGCTGTCGGCCGCTACTGTAACCTTCCAGAGGTTCATATTTTACTGTTGTACCACCATTATGTTGTCTTTGCATATTGCTATTGACATTGACGTTACTATTGCCAGTACTGCTTTGTGGTGTTATTACCGTGTATGTGGTGGGATCTATTGCATAAAAATCAAAATTTTACGTAAATCTATTATGATATTTTTCTTTTCATACTTACTATTCGCTGATTGTAAATTATAACTATTTTGTATTCTAACAAATTGGGGCTGATTCGTAGTTGTCTGAAATTTGATAAATATAAGCAAAATTAATATAAGCATTAATAATGCGTCTTCATTAAGGGCCGCTATCGGTAAAATCAATTAAAGCTTTACTTCGTTTTCATACAATCAAAATTAACCCTTTAGGCATACATAATAAGAGCATGAGAGATTAAATTTCGCTTGATAAGTATCCAAAAATTTTCCAGTTCCCGAAATTAAATCTTTATGGTAAGAAAATTAATCATTCGAAAAGATTTTTCGTTCGTCAATTCTATTAGATGTTTGCAAGACTTTTGATCAGCGGCTTCTACACATAAAAATTATAAAGCAATGGAAGATACCAGTATACATAACGATTCAATTCGATGGTTTTGATCTTCGTTGACGTAAAGTAACAGTTTTCCCTTTTAATGTAATTGATTTATTTAGCGTACGCCGACGCTACTCACGTAAATCACGCTCAAAATTTTTCTTCATCTGTTGTTTATTTGAAGCAGTCTCCTGTCCAAGTGCACCAAACACGTTCAGATTTTTATGGTGGCGCTTCTTCATCATATTCCAATTGTTGGTTTTGGTCTCAAGGATTTAAAAGTGGCAACACGAATTGACTGGAGATGCCATTGTTTTGTTGAAAGAGTTGTCTAGGATACACTGCTGCGGCTCGAATGGGGAGTTCTGCCACTTCCACCAGCTTACTCAGCAGAAATGGCGGCTCGTGCTTACCGCTTGTTCAGAAGAAATACGAAAATGGACCGATGGATGGATCGCTGCCAAACCAATATAACTTTTTTAAGATAGATATCGTCATGTTGCCAAAAATATTGTAAAATGTTTTAAAAAATGTGCGGAAAATATATTGATCGACAATTTTTCTCAATAAATGCCTTTTTCAAATCAAGAAATTATCAATATTTTTGCAAACAGCCAGAGAGAGTGATATCCCTTACAACACGTTTACAGTTGGAGAGAAGCGGAGAAAGAGATGGGAAGGGGTAGTTGCCGCCACCCAGTATTTTGAAAAATTAAAAAAATTCACACCAAAAATTTCTAACAAAAATTCTTCTGATTTTCGTTTAAAGAAAACCCAGTAGGTGTGTGCCCAAAATGTAGCATCAAAGTTTAGCAACAGAGTATACTCAAGTTACACTGGGATTTGAATCGACGAATACCCACTCGGGACTGTTTACATACTCGGTTAAGCAGGCGGCAGACGTACTCCACTCCATTTAACTCACATTACTCCCGCCACAGAAACAATTTCAGATACATTTTTCTCTCTTTGTGCCGAGGTTTTTCCTGCTTTGCTGTATATTTTGTTGAAAAATTCCTCATGGCTTGGAATCTGCAATTTGCTTATTGAAAGTTTAATTCAATTTTTCGGGATAGTTAGCTTTGCGTAAATTGCCTAACGCGTTAATGGTTAATCTATCAAAGCTAACCCCGTAATGAACGATTGGGGCTGACACACAGCACACAATACTATTAGTGGGGCATTTTGCGTATAAAGGTGCCAGACTAACTACGTTTCCAACGTTTTATCTCTTCGTGGGGAAAAAAACAATTGCTTACAACTTCTTCTTATACTTCTTGTAGAAAGACCAACAAGGTTATGAAGCAAAACGCAGATGGAAGAATTCGCTCTTTGAAGATTGGAAAATCTCCATTAGAGTAGCTGCAGTTCAAACTAACCAAAGAAAGAAGTTGAAATCATATTTTGTTCATTTGAAGTATGAAATTCATCGGCATCCGGCTTCTTATCCAAGAATTTCTCTATACGAAAACAAATTTTCTATGATCATTTGTATGTATATGGGTTAAATATGCAAAATAGCTCCATAATTTACAACAGATTATTTATTAAAAACGCTACTGGAACTTAACCAGGTTCTCTACAACTTCTCAACAATTTCCATATAGCGTTGACTTGTCATCCTGGGAGTAACTTGACGACTTTCCATTCCTTATCGGTTTATCAGTGCACCGATCATTACATCCTAACAAGCGAACTCAAAAGTCAACAACTCTTTTCCGTTGTACATTGCAATTTCTAAGATTATTAAGGCTTTTCAACCTTTTTCAGGGAGCTTTTGGACTTCAAGATGGATTCAATCGATTTTCAGTTCTCATCTGTTGATTGTAAATCCAAATTTCATGTCTTGTTCTTAATTAAGTATAAAAGCACTGAATACTTATATGATACACTTGAAAGGATTCCTAAGAAGAATGGAAAAAAAAAAAAAATCAAAACATGTTCGCTATATAGTATGAGCTCTTGACAAACCACATTAGATCGTCAGTTTAGCATAAAGAAGAAAAAAAAAAAAAGTCACCGAAATGTCGAACTTTAATGATATTTTCATGAATTGCTTGTCATTTGAATGCTCGTAACTAATAACAAACAATCTCTCATTCTTGTATCGATAATTTAGTTCCCCCGTTGTGCATTATCTTCTGATGCATCCGACTGACTGGTCAAAGGCGAAGAATCTCAATTAGCAGCTCAATGGTCTTGGGTTCGAATCTCAAGTGCAGTAAAGTTTTTAATAAAGCCGATAGCCTTAGATGCTAGTGCTTTACGACTTTAGTCTTACAGTTTAGTTCTCTAGCTAAATTAATAATGCTTTGAGGGAAACGATTTCGAACGAAAAATTAATATATGTATTTTGAGTCATTTAATAGCTCGTACTAATAATTTTATCCCTTCAAAAGGAAACTATAATGATAATTTATAGACATGTGATAGAAAAAATAAAGCAAAAATTTTTTATTAGATAAAAAAAAAGTCTCCAAAGTTTAAATACCATTTGTTTGATATTTAGTTATATCTATTTTTGGTTAACTTTCATTTAGTGGGCCTTACTTTATTTATGTTAAAGTAAAAGTCATTCAGTTTGTGGACTCTAAAATTTTGTTAGAGGTGGACAGAAAATTTTCATTTGTAACCAATAGCTTCCGATATTTCTACTTGTGGCGAAATTCTTCTAAATTAATTCCCGGAATGCCACGTGAACTAGTTCTTGCAGTAGAAAGTTGAGAGCTATTATGTTGCTTTAGTAGTTTTTTCAGCTGAACAGTGAAATAGGTGCGTCCTCTTTATGATTATGAAAAGTAAAGTGTTTTGTGATACTTTGTTGTAAAAGAGGATGATTATAAAGACAAATCGTATTGCTTCAGAAGGAAATGCTATATCATAGCACATTATTGACGGCTGACTTATCACCTGCAAAATTAAAGGAAAACAACATAGCCCTACCATTAGGTCGGTCGTATCATGAACGTATCACGAACGCTTCGAAACTTTCGAAAAACATGTTGAGAGAGATGTGCAGCAATTAAAAAACTTCTCTTCGTTCCGATAACCGCATGATAATTTTTAACAAACCGAGATGCCTTTAAGTTGGCAAAAAGAACAAGCCACTGCTATAGAAATTTAAATAAGATAATGATCGGCGTGAAAGTGAGGTTCGAAGAGCATAGCTTGGATGCCACTGAATGGACAAGTCCCGGCTTCAATTCCTGTTTGAGGTAGACTAAAGCGTCATACTCCTTCTACTAATAAAGAAGACTTGTGAAAATATATTTTAAAATATCCCAGTAGAGAGATCTGTGATAATTAATTTTATTCAAGCCTAACAAAATCGAAGCTATTTTTAAAAGTTATAACGGTTATACCAGCTGTTGACTCTCTAAATCGAATTCTATAAAAATGATTCCTTTACAGTACAAAATAGAACAAATTATATATATATATATCAGGTTTTTGTATATACATCTATTCTATTGTCCACCTGAACCGAACCTCTTTTAAGTTTTTGCTTATATTTAAAATAATTCCAAAACCATTCTTACATACGGAAATGTTTCTACTTTATAAATAAATGTAAAATATTGTTATGTAATAGAAGGAAAATGAAAAAGAATATCGCCGATCAACTTAAAACAACCTACTTTTCGATCTACTGCTGTATATGTGGATGTTATGCATGGAATAGAAATAGATTGTTATTAACATAAAAAAAAAAAAAAAACAAATAACAACAATTACAAGTCTCCCACTGTTTTATTGCCACAAGTTACATTTGATTTTCAAATGTTCCCAATGCATAGAAATGGATACCGAACGCGCTCGACTTGATCTACAGGTACATGTAAAGCTGCAACGCTTTTATCTGTTTAAAGCACGATTACGATTTTAAAACTTTGGCCGATTAAACATTTTCTCAATTTATTCTTGCCGAGTTCAGAAGTCAACAGAGCAATATGGTTCAACTCTACCTATTTCTAAATTACTTTTAGTTAAACGCAGGTTAGTAATTCGCATTTTTTCTTATTTATATTTGTTAATAAATTTTTGTTCTCAATTGGAATAAACAGTCGTACCATGACGTCAATGGAGATCTCCTATCATCACGCAAAACCTTTAATTATTTATTTATATTTTTCCTTAATCGCGCTTCCGTACGAAATTCCATTATTGTTTATTATTTTTTTGTTAAACACGAAATTTGATTTTAATTTACTTTCATTCTTGTGCGAAAGACATACGATACGTCTCATTGCTACTATTAGGCGTTTGCAAGAGTTTTGATCAGCGATATGTACAGGTGAAATTATATAAAGAAATGGGATATACCAGAATTCGATGGTTTCGATCTTCCTCTACATATAATAACAGTTTCCCACTTAATATTATTTGATTTATTCAACGTATGCCGACGCCAATCGAGGGGAGTTCAAAATTCCTCTTGCTGTCGACAAAAGCTTATTGTGATGTTACTTCATCATATCCTAGTTGTAGATTTTAGTTTTAACGGTTTAAAAGCGGCGACACGAATTGACTGCAAATGCCATTTTTTTGGCCACTTGTTGCTAGAGTTGTCCAGAATGCACTATTGCAGCTCGGATGGGAACTTCTGACACATTCGACGTACTCACTAGACACTGATTACCACATGTTCAGATCGATGCAGCATAGTTTGGCTGGCAAGCGGGTTCACAAAATTAACGAAGTGCGAAAATGTGTCGGTGGGTGGATCGCTGCCAACCCAAAATAATTATCTCCATCGACATGATACCGTCGTCATGTTACCAAAAATATTGTAAAATGTTTTAGAAAATGATGGAAACTATTTTCATTAATATATAGTATATTAATTTCCCACAATAAATACCTTTTTCGAGTCAAGAAATGATCAACATTTTTGCAAACGCTTAATACATAGTAGTCGTCTTTAAGCAAATTCAAATCAAATATTTTTAAGGCTCTTAGAAATGCATAAAAACATATTATAAATTGCATTATTAAAAATGTAATTCTACGCTTTATAACTGATTGGAAACTTTCAAGAATATATTTAAATAAATTGAATGTTTTTATATCCATTATAAGATATAAATCAGATCTTTCAAATTTTGTAACTAAAAGAGGTACTTGTCAAGGGGACTTGTCAATTATATATGTATCTCAATTAAAACTAATAGCGATATTGATTAAGCCATATGTGCACGTCCGTCTGTCCATCAAGTAGCCAATTATCACTTCAACGATATATCTAAGAGAGTAATCTATTCTTAATTCCTTGGCTTCTACAACCAATTTTATTCAGAAATCAAGAAATTCTAATTCGATTCGATTCAACATAAGTTACGAATTAAACTTGCTTTTGCCTTTTTTATATTCTTTACCGTTTGATTTATTTATTAAATCTTTAAGCTCAGCAACATATTCGTGATCAACGTACGTTTCCTTAAGAAATTTAGTGATTGTCAAGTTGAATGTAAGAAATTGAATAAAAATAGACGCATACTTAGTTCATCGCTGGCTCGCAAACGAAGCCAACGTACATTATTCAACGATTTACAACTTAGTATATTTCCCTGGGCCGCCTAAAAGTTCGATGCAAAAATAGTCTCGACTAAAGACACGCCTTCAATTAAGAAAACTTCAGTTCAGTTTTATAAGCTTATTATTTCCGAAAATCATAGATCCCTCATCAAATCAATGTTGAAGGACAATCAAAAACTCTTCTCTCTTAAAAACGCATAAATCAGATCAGAGAATGATATTCCGTACAAATATATGATTGTAATCATTGCAAAATTTGATCAGATGTTATTACCAGCAACTTGAGTAAAACGTTTTTAAATATTTGTTCAGCATGAAAGTAATCTTTGAAGAAAAAAATGTCAAAATTCTTTGGCGTTGATTCGTAAAAATCATAAAACTCAACTAAACAAACAAACAAACTTGTAAATTGAATTGATGAAAAATTAATAAAATTTATGAGTTTTTAAGACAAAAAAAAGAAAAAACTCAAAAACATTTCAAATAATATTACACGGCAGCGATAAGAAGAAGAGAAGTCTTTCCATTAATATTGCTATCTAGCACAAGAGAGTCGGTATGTTGACCAGGAGGATTGTTCGCATGGCCTATTAAACAATCTTAAGGCCTATACACCCGATTAGACCCCTGACCATAAATCCATACCAGCAGTCCTTACGGACTATGCCCTATGTAAGTCAACGCCAAGCAAGTGATTCGAAAAAGCTATTAACTTGGAGTAGTCTCACCGTCGCACCGTCTGCTGCACCCTCTGCTACACCCCAGAAAGCAGATTCACAGTCCCCCTGTGATTCGTCTTCTGCTCCACCGCAGAAAGCTTCTTCTACCCAACCGTTAATTGATTCAGCATTATCCCCTTCATCTTCATCTTCATCTGCTACTTCAGATTCATCTACATCATCGCAGTGTCAACCAACATCATCAGCTTGTACATCTTCAACATCCACTACATCATCCCCAAAAACATACTCAACTCCATCTACTGAGAAGAAATCTTCCACAGATTCTACAAAACTACCAGAGATTAAATTGCCGAGTCGTGAACAATTGGAGAAGTATATCTTTCGCGCCACCGTTATAGTTTGGGGCACAAGTGTCTACGTATATTCCGTAACGTCGGGGTTGTTTGACCAATATCTGTTAAAGCAGCCAGTTTTGCAACAATATTGGGCTTTGTTCAAGCAGAAAATGGATCAAGCGCGTCAGGAGATGAGATCGAAATAAATAAACTACTAAAAGACTCATTATCTGTTTCTGTATCTCTTTATTTCTCATCGATCAAGAAGTAATTTCGCAAAATATAGTAGAGTTGTCTTTTGTTATTTTGAAGGGCTGTGTCTACGAATATGAACTGATTAAAAGAAGTGAACATATGAGGACCAAATACTTTTTAGACCATGTAATAAAAAGCTTGTTTTCATTCTTGTACTTACCATTTGTGTAAATGAACCAATATTACCGCCAACTGTGGTTGCGTAGATTGCAGCTCCTGATGATGAGCCACTACCAACAGGCTCTTGTTTAATTTCCACTTGTTTTAAAACTTTGATGATTTTACCTAAGAGAAGTAAAATGAAACAATTTGTAAGTAATGTTCTCAGATGAACGGTTAAAATAAACCATAAATAATATCGCACGCACATATATACAAATTTTTTCTTTTTTACAAAACAACACTTGTTATAAATGGTGCACAGCTCAAGTAAAAGAGATAAAGATTTAATAAAAAACCAAACTGCATCCACTCAAAATACCCTAAATATCTTGCATATAATTTTTTCCGGTTGCAACTGCAAGCGCGCTTTTAGCAACATTTTCTATGTTTGTAAAGCAAAGAGATGATAATAGAAGAAAAGAGACAAGACACTAAAAAGCAAAAATACATTGAAATATAGTGAATAGAAAATATACATATATATAAGTGTGTGTGTGCCTGTGCGTGTGCACACATAAATAAAAACAACTATATAAGTAAAACAAAAATGAATGAATTTCTCTCAAACGCAAAACAACTCAAATTTAAATACATATAAACATATTTTTGGTACTTTTATATGCTAAAAAACGAACTTTTTCTCTCCATATTAAATTTGTAAAGCATCTCTCGCCTTAATAGAACACAGGGCAAAAAAGGAAAACAATAAAGTTTAAGCATAAAAACCCACACAAATCTCCGTATGTTTTTCTCTTCTTCTTACGTCTTTTTATTTTCAACACACACTCACACATCTTCTACGTCTCAGAACTTTAACCTAACGAATAATAATAATAACACGGCACGCACCCACCGCGCAAATTAATATCGCATAAACCTTTATTGATGACCATAAGCATTAGATTTGCATTTCTCTTTTTTTTTTTCTTTTTCTTTTTGCTTTCAGCCTTAGATTTCCTTTTGTTTTTGAAGCACGTAATGTATTTTGATTTATTCTAAAGCAACCACTAACTTGCTATTAATCATTGATCAACTATTCGTTCTCTTTTTCGCTCTCTCTCTCTCTTAACATCGTTAAACTCTTTTATCTTCTTATCACTTACAAATGCAATATTAGCGCATATGATTTTCTTGTTCTGTACGCTAGAAGCAATGTTTATTTTTTACCTTCCATTCCTTGTACAGATTTCTATATACTTCTTAAAAATTCTTATAAGATTAAAGCGCTGTTTATGCCTACATGACTTTTACTTATTCGCCGAGAATTATGATGAAGAAATTTTTCTTCAATGATTTTGTTGAGGCCTTTTTCAGGTCTATGTAAAAATACTTGCCAGAATTTTGTTTTCTCTGTTAAGTAACAGCTTCTACTATCAGATGTTTTTTTATGTTACAGTTTACACTTATTAGAAAGACAACATATAGCCGAACTAATGAAATATTATACATCCAACTCAAACAAATTTGTTGTTGCAAAATTGTCATACAAAAAGAGGCAAAGCCGCGCGCAAACTCAATTGTGTATTGTGCGTGCTGTTCGTGTATTGTGTTAATGTATTATTAACAGCTTTATGCATTTTAAGTCAATTTTATGCTAAACTAGGTTTGTGTTAAGTCTGTATAAACAGCGCCTTAGTTGCTTTATCTTTTTCAATTCTTATGATTTGTCATTTGTTATTATTGTACGTTTGAAATATTTGCACTTTAATATTCGTGTTCTTTATAGTATGTAATCAGAATCTAAGAAAAAGTATTGATATTAATGTGAGGGTAACGTCAATTAGATAGATATGTAAGATTAATAATTAACGTCTTTAAGGCTTAATATTTTCTAGATTGCAAAATTATATGTAAAATGGATTTATATCTTTACGAAAATAGAATTACTATATATATGTAAATACGTATAAGTGCTTGTAAGTACGTTCCTAGTAATTGAACGGTGTATGTCGGTGAGTCACGATGGATTTTTCCATCAATTAAAGTTCGTCCATCTAACAACCTACGGGCACGGAAAGTAAAGTAAAAAAGCAAAACTTTCTATATAAATTTATAGTGCGAGAAAATGACTTGATTCGCCCAGAAGCATGCCAATAAAAGCTACAGCAATCATTAATCTGCATAAACCACAATTCCGGTTATTGAAATAACCTACATCCAAGGTTTTCTGTCCATCAATCCTTGCTTCTTTTGGCCGAGTTTTGACATAGTTTAATATACTATTTCACAAATTGACATTAAAAATATGCCCGATTCAAACATATTTGTGGTTGAATATGTCGATTACAAAATAGTTTTAAAGAAAGAAGACAACATTCTAACTAAGATTCATTGCAAGTCGAGCGCATCGCTTGAGCAGTTTCCTGTATTTATTTATAAGAATAGTTCCTACAGTTTTCCGACGATTTAATTAATCTTCATGATCACAAAAATTGTAAACACGTCAAACAAAACTAACAAAATTAACATAGAATCCACGCTTCATTAAAATTTATATACATATATATTATTTATTAAAATTTATATACATATATATAATGTACATAGCCAATTTAAAAAATTTTACGAAATCAATACATGCATTAGTTTCACCTATCCAATTCATGCTTTCATACGCATAGACAGACAACATATTTCAACATTCTCACACACTTCAATATTTCTGATAAGCATTTTTTATTTACGAAAAGAAGAAACTCTTATGTCCTGCGATAACGGATTGATAGGCAAAGATATATCGTATGGCGAATGTTAAAAATTAAAATAATAAAAGACTAACTTTAAGGAAAAATTTTGACACAATTCGATTTTTTCTTTATTCAAGTCCATTTCCACAAAAAAAAAAAGAAAAGTTATCCGTTAACTATGGAAACGTCCATGGGGTTCGCTATACGCTTGAAGTTGAGTCCTTTACGATTTCCTATATTACCATCATCATCACTCTGCTGCGTAAGTACTCAATATTGAATGTTTAAAACTTCATGTAATTATTTAATAATTAACTGCGAGAGAATGATAAAAGATTGAAGGTTGTTTAGGTGGCTGATGTTTTTAATAGACAGAATACACTAAGCACTAAAAACAATAACAACAACAAAAAATATAAGTATTTAATAAAATATGGCTGAAGAAACACGAAGAGAATGTGAAAAGAAAATAGAAATATTAAAATAAAGACATAATAACTGAAAACCGCAAGAGGGGTGAAATGAACGTAAGCTGTTGAAGGAGGGAGGGAAAGAAATTATAGAAATGAATAAATTTTTTTTAAATACTTTAGAATAAGAAATAATCAGACCACATGCGTAGGTCTATGAAACCGATATATAAGTGAATCGCGCTTACTCACCATTTTCATCCTTGTAGAAGTAATTGATTTCATCCGGGGCGGCAGCTGTAGAAAAATGCGCCATTTTTCTTTTTTAATTACACTCGTTTAATAATAAACAGGATATGGAAGCTGTATGCCACCCAATCTTAACAAGAAAATGTTAACCTTTTAACAGGTTAACAAATTGTCTTAAAAACTCTACTCTTTAATTTAGTTTTTCTTTTTTTCTTCTTTGCTGACGTCTTAGTGCCTGCACTAATTTCAGTCTGTGTCTAGCGATTTTCTTCTTCTATATAGAAAAATATAAAAGAAAAACACGCTTCTAATCGTTTACTTATCAATTACTTTAACCACTTTTTGTTATCTACGCTTCCTTTTTATGTAAAAAAAACAAAACCCAACATAAATGTTAAATTAAACTAAGGAGGTTTTCTTTTATCTTTTTTTTTGATATCAGAATATTTTACTGTCAGACATTGTTCATCCTTTTTGGGGCTATTTTCTTTGTAAGTAATTGTTCCTCACATTCATAGATTAGGAGACTTAACTACTTAAGCTTCCGTTTTGGAAAATGTCGTCAAGTTATTAACTGAAGAAAAATTCACTTAAAGTTCACAGTCAGTCAAAATGGCGAGAGAAGGAATTTCCAGCGTTTCTTTTCTTTTTAACACCACACACACCGAAAATATATAAATTTTCAATGACCTATTTACGGCACTAATACTTCACCGATTTTTATCATTCGAACGGCAAAAAATTAAGAAAAATCTGAAATTTTCAAATATGTAAAACTTTTGACGATTGCTACAGTTTCAGTCAATGAAAATGGGCATTGAAATTTTCACAGAATTTACCAAAAGCGTCGTGTTGGATCTAAAGCGAGCAAATGACCCGAATGCAGCTCAGCTGATTAACCGCGCGCCAAACAAGCATCGTTAAATGTTGACAACGCAACTATTTTAAAAAACGAAGAGAAGCAAAAAAAACTTCTAAAAGTAAAAATCAATTATTAATCAAGTCAGTGTTAATAATAAGAATGTAAGATAGTGAAAACGAATGAGTTTAATAAAAGATTGAAGAAATATTTTCAAAACGCGGTTGCTATTCATTTTTTGAAGACTTTTTAGCATATATATATAGTGAACATCTAGTATTTTGACGTATTTTTTGAAAAAAAAACGCTTCAAACGCATTATGCTCTTATTACTCCCGTTTAACTGACAGTTCTCAGTATGGTTCAGTATTGCCAAGCCTAAAAGATTGTGTAAAATTTAGATATAAGCCTTAGCATGGTTTACCTTAATAAGAATTTAAAACGAATGTATAAACTATAGTAAATAAGGCAAATTAACAATTCGCTCATGTAGACAAAAAAAAAAGGTTTCACACAATCGCTGCACTCTTCATCATGGGAAACGGAAATGAATTTTATGAAAACAAAATCCGTCAATTTTGATTACATTTACGTCTTTATATATACGCACGTGCAAATTTAGAGAGCATACGTCACGCAAGTCTAATTAAGGTATATTCTATTGTAACGGCATCCAGTAAATCGCAAAAAATGAAAAAAATTGACAAAAGTTCAATATCTATTTCGTCGCATAACCCTAAGCAAACAATGATTAGAAAAAAAAAAAGAAAAGATAAATAAACTAACTTCATTTAATAAAAAAAATTAAATGAATAAAGAAGTCTCGGTTCTTATCTCTCGAATACTCTTCTTTCAACAGCTGTTTAACGTTTGTTTATTTGTTGTGATCCTTTGTATACACACATACATTAATTTCTTTAAAAATTTCAAAAATTTTGGAAATAGATCTCTTGCGACAATTAAAGAGGTAATTTCGTGTAAAATCTAACGACACCAAATAAACACATAAGCGCATCAATTCCAAACAAGTGAATCAATTCCTAAGCACGTGCAACGACAAAATCAAAAAATAAACAACAAAAATCGTAAACAAAAAATTCAGCCAATGAGAATCTCTATGGAACATACCTTTATGTACTTTCGGCGGTGACAATCCCATCTCCATCCACTCCGTATTAATAAGAATGATGACGAACATCCCTGTTTTAACTTTCTTACCATCTGATTGCAGAAACATTTAATAAACATTCCGAAAACCAATATTTGCAGCTAAATAAAAATATTTGAAGGGAGCGCATTGTTGATAATTTAAAAAATTAAGATTTGCAAACCGAATATCATGAAACCTACTTTGGCAGCAGATGAAATGTTTCCTGAAGGTGCTGGCTACATGGATATGGAAGAGGTAAATATTGGTTTAGTTTGGGCATTAAATTTGGCGAGACCTTGCGCTTTTTTTCCTTTTTAGTCCGGCAGTTCTTCTGCAATTCTTATGGACTTGGCTTCAAATGAAAAGCATGTCCATGCCGATTTCTACAACGATTTCGATGATTTATTTGATGATGGAGATGACGATCTTTTCATCACTAACGAAAATGCTAACTAGTTAGTAATTAACTCTTTCGACCTAAAAATCAAGCTACTTTATATTTTTATACAAAAACTCCTGGAAATGTACTTTTCTCATTTACAATTTATTTCGCAGCTGAACGTTTTTTACAAACTGTTTATAATTATTAAAGAAAAAACAAAAGAAAAACAAAAATCTACAGGAAGGCGAACGAAAAATATACAGTTATTAAAAATACGACTAGCACCTGAAGTAATTAAACACAGAAAAAAAAAAAACGAAAAATGGAAAAAAAAGAATTACTAAAAATATTTAACGATTATTTTTAAATTACAAGTAAATGAAATTAACTTAACGCTTACATCATAAATTGCGTTTCTAAATTTTAAGGGGAAAAAATAACACTAAAAATTTCACGGCCGACTTTAGAGGTGATTACTATTAAATGACATCTTATTTGTAATTTTCTTTATATGAAGAAATTTCATATGAAGTCAATTTCAATATTTAAATAAAGTGATAATAGACTATTAAGGGCAGAATTCATTTTTTGCTTAATGTTAGTGTCATCAGTTTTTAGTTGTGTTTAGCTTAAATTTTTGTTTGTAAAGGAATAATTTTTAAAAAATGATATACTTAATTTAATGGAATAATATTTAACCGTCTAAAGGCGGCCCTAAGTAAACCATAGAGACCTCCGTATTGCCATAAACTGCGGAGACAGTAGGGTACAATTTTTTATCCGGTAAACCTAAACATAATTAAATTTATTTTATGAAACGCAATGAATAAAGGAAAGAGCAGTACAATTTACCTCGAAACGCTACACCTAAAAACTCGTAGTTTTTTTCAAAAGACAATGTATTATCATCGCAGTCTAATATAACACGTATTCTTTCACCCACCTTTATTGAGAAAACCAATAAGTACAGAAATTCTAAAGAAATTATCGACAATATATTTACCTGATACTTGGGGGCATTATTTAATAAGGGATAACCGCCTTGTGCATCACCGTTGTGGAGTAAATGGTTTTCTACTAAATTCCAGCCCCAACTTTGATCGTCTGAACCTAATAAGGCAACATAGCCGTGACACTGTAAAGCAGCTTCTTTTGTGGATATGCCTACTACTGCGACGGTACCTAATGGGCCCTCCCATATTACTTCCCAAGTATGGCGACCCTGGCGAAATCCAATCTTTCCTCTCGAAGCGTCAGTACTTTGAGCTACAGGATTGCTTGAAAGTTGAAAGAAAAGCTTTGATAATAACCCACTACATTCGTGTAACAATTTACCGATGCAATGTAAATCCATTAGGTTTTATGTAAACGTTTCTTGAACAATCATTAGGATTCCAAGCATGGTAAAAGGCTCGCAATTTCATTTTATAAGTAGGCACAGACGATAGAAGATCCGATTTTAAAGCTTCTTCTGGCAACTTACGCATACAATGTGAACGCCATACATCACTATTTTCATCGTCTAAAAAATTGTTCCAACTTCTACACACTAGGGCACAATTTCTTAGATCACTTAAATCCAAATATGAAAATATCACTTCCAAAACATTGTGCTTTATCATAGAGGCAATCAAGTCCACCATTATTTCGAAATGTGCCCGTATTTATAAACTAAAGGAATTCTGCCGCTTAATAAATAGCTTCAAGTGCTTCCTGATTAATTTTTTTTTACACTTTTGTTATTTACTGCCTGATTGCGCGATGCCTCTCTCTATTCCTTCGCTAACAACTCCTTAATTGAAATTAATAAAGACTTATGGTACAATTAGTCAACGACGAATTGTGATGTATTGTAATAAAACTTTTAGAATACGTATTCTATGCTTTTCGTTTTTGTTGACAAAGTGCATTGTACTCACAAACTCAAATTGCTACATGATGCTAGAAAATTTCGGCTAGAAACTTTCTAAAAAACTCTCTGTATTACAAATTAAGTTACCTCAATTAGTTTGACTCTTGATGGCTACTCTAAGTTGCAGATACGCCCTATAACAGTGCGCTACTTAATTAAACAGCTGATAGAATGCGAGATGATACGTTATGTTATTGACTAACTGAGGCCTTAGGCACCCTTAATAAATTACTTCAGAAGGGTTGTAATTTTTGAAGTTGTTTCATTTCCTTATTGCATTTCTACTTGGTTTGTGCCCAAAATCCTTCTCTTACATATTGAAAGGAGTGGTTTATGTCCAAAATCCCTCTCTTATACATTGAAAAATCATTTTAATTTCGGAATTCAATCATATTTTTTCATATTTTATTGTAAATTTTTGGTTAGGAAATTTTTTATTGTCTTTCAAAACGGCTTTCAAGTTATTAATGCCAATATTAATCAATATTTTTATGTGACCACTATGAGATTGGCATTGCCGTAAGCAGGCGTCTGAGTTCAATAAACTACAACTAATTCAAAGTTTTCCGTTTGTGGTATAGGGTACATTGAGTTAGTATGGACATATGTAACATGCAGAAGGGCTTAAAATAGACTCACCTTTTTTTGTACCGATCGATTCAGACTCATAATCTGTCTATCCGCCTGCTTATGTAAATTTGTGTTCAAGCTACAGGTCGCAATTTTTGAGATATTTTGATGAAATTTGGTATAGTGACGAGTTTTGATCCAGGCACCACTCCCCTTATAACGCGTCATTCAGAAAGGACGTTATATAGGGTAAAATTTTAAAAATTTCTTAGTAAACAAGGTTAAGTGGCGTAGGCATTTTGAATTGGTATGAAAACTTTCGACCGGCTGGAGCAATGTTTGAATCCTCTCTCACATAATGAAAGCATTTCAAAAATATGCCTTTATATAGAAAGAGGATATAATTGTTGCGTTCTATAATAAAAATAAGAATTATGTCAGATAATGTGACGTAGGGTATTTAATGGTCGGCCTTGTCCGTCTGCATTGTTCTTACTTGTTTTAATTCATAATATGTTATACATTTAGCATTACTGGGAAGGACGGATATGTAGAAACGAAACTTGGCTTATGGCATATCTGTTACTGTCGTCGATTTCGAAAATATTAAAATAAACTTTTTTCTTTTATATTGTATTTTCTCAGAATTATACAATTGATTACCATTAAGAGATTGTATATCTCTTCAGTTATTGATTAGCGAGCAGTTCGATTAATTACATAAGCAAGATTACTTAGAGAAAGTACCGAAGTCGAAGAAAAACCAGAAATGATTGTCTGGCATCAGTTTAATCAGGGAAAAGTTTCCATATCATATGGAAAATGGACTGAAAGGACCGAAAACCAATTAATTGCAGAAATAAAAAAAAAAATTGAGTGAAGAAATCAAAAGTATCTGAATGAGACAGAATTGCGAATAGAGAGAGTTAAAGCGATATTCTCGCCAAAAATCGATTTCAAGCGTTAAACTACTGGTACCTTCCTAAATTTCGACGATCTTAGAAACAACAAGTGTTAAAATTATTGATATAAACTACTGATGGGATCGCTAGTGATGATTTAATTATCTTACCATGATTTAATACTCTTCCATACGAATGCCCTCGTCGACATAAGAAAGCCATTATCATCACGTTATACCCGTTTGTTGCTTCGGCAATGAATATGGATTCTGCATCAACTAACTGAGAGAAGAACAAGAATATCTGCCGATCAATTTGTGCTTCATTCCTTTCCAGATTCACACCCGGATGGTGTGATACGGTCAATATCGTTTTTAATAATCAATTTCAGATAGAACGACAGGTATGTATAATTGAAATACGTTTTGAATAAATTTTCTCAATGAATTTACCGTAAACGCTCTGAATGACTGATGGACTTCAATTGACTAAGATTTAAAAACAAAACATACAGTAAAGCTTTCAAGCAAACGATCTGTATAACTCAATTTTATTTTCATTTTATATATTTATTTTTCTTTTTGTATATTAATAAGAATTTACATCGATTAAAAACGTGTTTACAATTAATTTGAATTCAAATTGAATAAAAAAAAAAAATGCAAATACAAAGAGACAAAGAGAAAATGCAAAGATTGTTGTGGGCATTATTTTCAAATTTGTCCAAGCATTGTAAATAATGTTTCTATATATATATATTTTTTTTTTTTGCATGCATGTGTGTATATTATGTTTTTGGGATTTACAGGAACCATTAAAATTGAATATTAAAAAAAAAAGTATTTTTATATTAAGCGCCGGCACCGTCACCGACCATCCGTAAACAATGGAAGTGAGCATAAGTGATTTCGCGAATCGCAAATAATCTTAACCCTTTTGTGACGGGTGTCGTGTACATACGGCAAGCCCGTATGCAAGCATACATTGATGGCTCAATAGGACTTAGCCACGCCATCACAACTGGTGTGGCGTCACGAATGTGTTAATTTAGCGTGAATTTCTATCTTGACATAGCCATTTATGATGCGCGCTTCAGACCGAATGGTTTTATATTTTTTCCTTCTATTTTCAAAATGCTGGCGATCAAAATTTTGATATGAAATTGAAATCAGATTTGAGAGCGCAACAGGCTTACAATCATTTAAATCGCCAAAAAAATGTTAGAAGAACAAGGCGAAAATTTCAATTCTTTACAATCTTTCGCGAAATTCCGTGGAAGCTTAACAATGCCAACTGAAAATTCGGTGACGATCGGTCCCATGCTTATGCACTAATGAAAACGTTGTTCTTTTTCTTTCTATATTTGCAGTGAGGGGCTTTAAAGTGAACAAAAGCTTCATTATTTATTTCAACAATACACTGAGAGTTATTAATAAAATATGATCAATTTTTTTTTTTTGAAATATTCGAAATTACGTAAATATATATACTTTTTTGACATATATCTTAACATTAAGTCAGGTAAATTTTTATTATTATTTTTAAACAATAATTACAATATTTTTTAAAGGTTTTTGAATTTTTTTAGAACAAAGTAACGCATTTTGAGGTTATGTTTTTTTTTTTTTTTTGCTTACATTATTTTCTTTAATATGTTATTTTTTGTCATTTGTTATGAATTTCTACTTTTCTTTTCTAATTTTGATTCATTTTATATATGCTTTCTGCTTTTTATCGTTTTATAAAATTTTCTTTTATGTCGTCCTGGATAAGGGGATTTTAAGTATGCAACACCTAGAACGACTTAAGGCAGATCCACCTTTTATTATACCTATCGATTCAGAAAATGATTCTAACTGAGCTTATTTGTCCGTCTATCCATCTGTCCGTCTGGTTCTTGTGATACAGATAGCAGTAATTGAGATATTTTGACGAAATTTGGATAAGGGGAATCGGCAAGTTTTGGCCCAAGAGCGAGCATTATTGAAAACGGTTCAGATCGGACAACTTTTGTGATTTCATATAACATCTTATTTTGAAGAAACGTTTTACGGAAAACTGCATTAAGCGAAGTTTTTATTGGTTGTCTCTGTCCCACTATACTGACTTCACGTGTTTTTTTTAATATTCCTTGTTTAAGTCTAACGGAAACCAAGGGAAGCAGGTTTTGCAGCTTGTGGTTATTGTGCGAAAGGTGCAAGAGTTACAAAATGTACTTTGAAAGTTGAGTTGTTAAGCAAGGAAGAAGAGTTCACGCTATAATCAATCAATATAAAACAATATTTATGCATGTTACACTACTGAAGTAATTTCGTGACCAAATGTTTTCGTTCACGTAGCGCGATCTTTATTAGGTTTCAAGGTCTTTGCAAATTTTGCTGTCGTGAATCTTATGCACACATTACTCTAACGAATACGCGTCTATATTATATATGAGAACCCTCTGGTAAAAATCTTTTCAGAGAAGTTTGCCATTCGCAAAGACGGCTTCTTACTTGTCGGGTTAAAAAGTCATAAGAAATTAACTTGCGAAAAAGGATTCGATCTCTCAATAAAAGTTATGGATAGTTGCACAGTAGCAAGAATAGCGTTATAGGTATGTTCCCCATTCATCCTGAAGGCAAGTTTTTTTTGCTAGATTTTTTTTATTTCAATAAATGTTTTGCTTTATAAATTTTTATTTTGTCTTATACGACGTCAGGTCCAAATTAAAAGTGCATTTTAAAGGAACTTTTTGCGGAAGTTCCTATTCATTAGTCTGGTTCATTACTTTACAGAACTGGCCAGATCTGAGGGAATTATTTTTGTAACAAATGGTTTTAGTAGATTCTACTTAATAAATATAATGTAAATGTAGTTTTTATTTTATTACTAATTATTTTTATTTTTTTTAACTTACTTATTATATTTGTTGATTTCTTTCAGGTTAAATATTAAAGGACTAAAAACCCGTATATGTTTAATATTTGCCACAAAAGACCCTTACGTATATGTAAATACATTATTACTAACATGTCTTGAAAATACACTGAGAGATTGTCGAAAAGTCATTTTTTTCATTATTTTTTTTCTTTTTTTTATGGATTATCATAAGTTTTCTGAGGTTAGATTTCTTATGTTTATTTTTAGATAAAATAATTAGTAGTAGATTTAAAAAAAAAGACAAAATTTTTGTTTCATGAGCTTTTTTTTTTGATTTTTGTTTGGAATTTTATATTACTGATTCGATGACATGATTGAGGTCGGTAGTTTTGTTTTTGTGGTATAAAGTGATCAATTTTTTTGGTTTTTTTTTTCTTTAGAAAAAAAACACATAAATATATGTGACAATAAATTTCAATCTAACTAACGGGAGAAAATTTGATTTTTGTAAATTTTCTATAAGTTCATATTTAGTCTACACCTTGAGTTTGATTTTAGAATGCTGATCCATATGTATGAGTATTTTTTTAGTGGGCGTTAAGAGATATTAACATTTTTTTGATCGTTTTGAAGACCTGTACAAATTGGTTTCAAAATGATTATATAGAAGTATTTAGCGTTTATATTTTGATCGTCATAATTTATGGCAACAGGGCATTTGCTCAAGGAAGGCAGATATAGTAGATCTTTAAAATGCCGCAACTGCTAGACTGTGTTATTTCTACAAAATCAGGAGCTAATGTTTTATTTCAAATTTAAAAGTTCGTTTACGTCTATTAAGTTTTGCGTAGTTATATTGTGGAAACTTTAAGTTTGGTTTACACGGCGAAAATTGGCAACAGCGCATTCACATATAATATTGCAAAAAGAGGAAGGATGCATAATATTCTCAGTTCCAAATGCCTAGGCTTAGACTTAGTTATATTTACAAATTTTAGAATTGTATCTATAATTTGCTCAACTATTCTTTTCGACGCAAAACATCGGCCGAACTATCTATTTTCATAGCTATGTTTAAAATCTATGTTTAGCTTTTAAGCCTGACAAAAGTAAGTTCATTTAGAAAAGATCAAAACAAAAAAAGCAAGTTTAAATCTTCGTTCCTTAGTTTTTGACGTAGTCTCTAAACTCAAAATGTGCCTATAAAATGTTTTTTGCTTTGATTTAAAAGCTCTTTCCTGCAGTTTCTTGTAATCGTTTACGTCTACTATCCCGGCGACGGTAACGTTCAATGATTCGGCTACGATGTCTCTCGTTAAACAAAGTCTCTGGTAAGCTATCGACTTTTTTTAAAACAATTCGAAAAGTGAATGTATGTTTTGGAGAAGCACTTGTTGCCCGCCTCGGCGATGGTGGCTCAAATTCACTGCTACTAGAAACTCCGGCGCTACCACCACTCCCAGCAATACTTACAACTTTTGATATGCCGCTGGCGTAACCTGTAGGTGTGGACATTGAACCTGTTGAAAACTGTTGAGTGAGAATTGAACTAGGCCGTGGTTCGAAAATATTGGCACATCTCTGATCTGTACATAAGAATGTTTTCACTTCTTCTTCTTTTTGTTTAATAGTTATAGGAAAATGTTTTTTGGTGGGATCAGCAAAAGGACTTATGCGTTGCGACTGTTGCTGCGATTGGATCGTTTCAAGGTGATCATGGCCGGAATGCGGTGGGCAAGATGAACTGGAATCATAACTGTCTCGTGAACTATAATTAGAAGAAGTCTGAGTAGATAGAGGACTGCGTGCTCTTGAAAAGGCACCGAATGGTAATATATGTAGGGAGCGAAAATTTTCCGCTTTTTGTTTCTTTGTGATTGGAAAGTTACGTGATCGAACTGGTGTTGGTTCAGAGGGTGTGTAGTCAAAATGAGTTTCTAAAGAAGATTTTCTGCCGCACGAAGATGTCGAGCGTTGAAATGTCTCGGCATCAAGGAGTTCAATCGAGGATTTTCTTAGATCCACACTGGATTTCTTTGATTTTTCATCTATGTCTACCATTTCAAAACTAGAACTTTGATCTTCGTAACTAGTCGATTGATAACGGGAAATATCAAAACTAGTTTCCCTAGAAGAGTACGGACATTCAAAGCTAGATTCCGCTCGACTTGACTTACGATCACCTTCTACCATTTCAAAACTATCGCCTCCAGAATCTAACCTCTGTAAGTTTATAAGCTCAGTGTCGTTATCACCGGCTGGACTTCTCAAATTCTCCAAGAATGGTGATCTTGGAGGATCGAAAGAAGAGCGACGGGAAGGTGGTACAAATTCTATAATCGGACATTGTAAAGGAGACTTTTCAACAGTTGTGGCGCTAAGCGCAGCTGCTTCTGCTGCTTTTTTTGCCGCTGCTTCAGCTTCTTCAGTTTCTTTGCGTAAAATTTCTAAATTTATATAAATTGGTTCAGGTTTGTAGTCCTTTAAAATTTCAGCTAATTCAGTACGAAAATCCTCGGGTATAACTAAGTCATTCGAATCGGATTCCCGTTCCTCACTGATACGTGGTTCTATGGGTTCTCTGCTTTCAGAACGTCTCTGGAAGTAGTGAATACCGGTAACTTGTGCGTTCTCACTGGACAACGAGACTATTTTAAGAGAATTGTTGATTTCCTCAACGAGGTTGGCTATGGTAGTATCTGTTACTTCTGGGTCGACTGCATCTTCACTAATTTTTGCGTCTGGTTTTTTTTCATGTTTAATGTAAGAATCTCCTACCTTTTCAAAGCGAACATTCGCCAATTCAAATGGTATATCATCAAGTGGTGTGGTACGTCCTGAGTCAGGACCGTTACTATCTGTCACATTTAGACCAGTGGCTGTAGAGTCGGCACTTGCTCTTTTTGAAAAAAATCCGGATGGCATCTGTTTCGTTTTCTCTTCATCGCGACCAGATCGACGTAATTTTAATGACATTTTGGTGTAGTGCGAAAATTTTAGTGACATCTTCGGTTCGAATCCAACTTCGGATATTTGTTTAGTGACAGCACTCTTTGCAGCCGTTGACGAAGCCGCCGGACTGGCTGAAAAAGTACTTTGGCGTATTAGTGGCCCACTAGATGACCCTGATTCAGCCCGCGTAAAGGCATGAGCAAAGCGGTTTGTGCGTGTCGATATATGCTTAGATGGTTTGCGAACAAATGCTAAAATCTCACGCATAACACTTTTCTTTTCTGGTTGTTCCTTTTCTTGTGCTTTGACATCAGCTTTTTCAACCTTTTCCTTCTCCTCCCGTTGACGTTTCTCTGCCTCATGTTTGCTTTCTTGCGCTTTATGTTCTGCGATACGGGAACTTTCTTGTGGATTTGAAACTGTGATTGGAGGGATGGGTCCAACAGGACTCTTTTTTTCTCCTCCGAAGTAAATCGGGGTAAATAAATTAATCGAAGATCTTTTTACTATAGTGAATCCAGTGGGAGTGCGAGCGATCTCTTCCTGTTGTAAACAACTTTCATATGATCTACGTGTCCCATCTTGAACACGGACAGTAGACGTTGTAGGGCTATGCTTATAGCGATCAAAGTCTAAGGGCATTGCGGCACCTATGGGAGAACGTCGCTCTTGCATGTGTAGAATGCTTGTCGGACTTTTTTGATTTTCAGTGACAGGTGTACAAGGTAACTCAGTTTGCAAAGGTAACTCATTGGGCGATTTTAAATGATCGCTCGAAAATGCTAAGGGATTGCGTCGACCTTGCGGACTGCGGTCAGTGAAACCCAAAGGACTACGACGACCTTGAATAAGGACCATGGATCCAGTTATGTCCTCTCTACGACGTTGAGAAGCCCTTAAGGTACCTTGGCGCGAAAATGAAGTTTTCTGCGAAATGCTTCCTGGGCTTTTTGGTTCCGGCTGAGCCAAAACAGGACTCTTTGACGTCAAAGATTCTGGACCTCTAAGATTGTTTAATGTTAACGGGGCTTGTCCCGGACCATATGGGTACATAGGGCTGCGACGTTCACTTGGACTGCGGCGAGTACGAAAGCTTTGTGACTTAGCCTTACGTATTTTTGGTAAAGATTGGTTGTGTTTCTGACGTCCGCTAGTATGTTGGGAGGAAAAGGAGGAGGTAGGGCCATTCAGCTTATGTTAGTTGCTCTGATGTGGGCCACTGGTGGGGTCACTGCTGCCGCTTGAACTCAAAGTTGTATTCGAACCGTAGGGGTCAAGTGAACTTTGCACCGACATCGATCTGCCTTGATTGTGGCGCGCACGCCTCACTCGACTAGAGTTGGGAGACAGTTTTCCGAGGTCGATGCTTTCTGGGTCTGCCTGTAAGTGATAGAATCAGACATACAGACAAAGGAGAGCAAAAACAACGCCAATGGAGTTTGCTTTCACAAGTAAATTTACGTAACTCCATTGACGTTGAATTGGGAAGTTGGGAACAGTTTGTAACGTAATCCAAAAGAGAGCTATGGGAGAAGCCTTGGGAGAAATTCGATTATAGGAAGGAAGCAAAAGAAATTGTAAAGGACATAAACATAAAACGGAAAACTCACCTGGTAAGCTAAAGCATTCATTATTATGCTGTAAGGTACCAAACCTAGCGGATGAATTTCCCGCATTAATACATTCGCAGGAATTTTGTGAAACTGAATGTATTCCAAAAAGTTGCCTAAAATCTCCTTCATATCAATGTTCTTGAAAAAACGAAATAATTTTTATAAGAACAAGAGATATTACGTGAATTATTCTAACCGGATTATTGTCATAATACTTCTTGCTCCACATGAGAGCGGCCTGAAACTTTGTGAACTCATCTGCTCGCAATTCTTCGCGAGCTAATATCAAACGTACCACATGTTGTGGCAATAAAGTGAAACTACCCAAGTTCAGGACTTCATTGCCGTGCTCATCGACAAACTCCAAGACTTTTTGCACTAAACTTTTTGTACATTTGTACTGTATATAACGCTCGGCAGAGGCCAATAAAGCGCACACTGTATCCACATTTATGCAACACTGCACGAAACCGCCACAGGCTCTACGCAACTCTTCCAGACCGTAATAGTCGGCAGCATTCATAACACCTAAAAAAGATGAGCGGCTGAAACTTTTACAAAAGCAAGAGTTAATCTAACAACAAGGATACCTAATAGAGTACGCGGTTGTAGAGTAACACAACCAGTGTGAATATATTCAATGAGTTGACGAAATACATCCGGTTCGAACTCTTCGATGATCAGAGTCTGATGCTGATGACCGGCCGGCTGAAATTGCAAAATGCAATAAAATCGTTCAGACAAATCCTTTCTTAAACTTTGATCGTATTCATATTTACGACATTTACGTTAGATTTACTTATGTATCAGAAAGATTAAGAGACGTATCATGCATTTTAAGGTTATGATATGGTATAAAAGATATGTTATACATTTATATAAATTCAAGCTAATTAACTAAAAACGCAATGTCCTTAGACTTGGTATTAACTTTTAATTACAAGCAGGCAATCTTTATAGATCGATAGAATATAATTCATTTATTTCCCAAAAGTTTATTTCTTATGCATTAATTATCTTATTTGAATAAGAAACCCGATATTACTTTACCTCTGGTATCGGTGTTAATTGCTGAGTAAAAGCACTTTTCTACAAAAATTGATGAGAAATTTACATGAGATTATTATGAAGTAATGAATGTGAGATAAAATCATAAGTCGTTTTTGAACTAAAATAAAAAAAAAATTGCCTATTTTTCATAAGTTTGACTTGCCATAGTTGATGATCATTTACAGGTTTTTGTAGATCTTAGTTCGAAAATCGGTGGAAAACGGAACATGGAAAATTTAGACATAAGAAAAAAATTCGAAAAAGGCTCTTTCAATCTTAATCAACTAATTATCAACTTTTTTTGACCTGTGCAATTGTCCGAGTTACCTTTATGCGTTTATCGAAAGCATTTACAGAAAAGCATTCGCAGTTGGAAAAATCCAAAGCTTTTTTCCAGATAGATGGTAGCGAAAATGGATTTGTCGGCATTGTTGTGATTGCTTTACTTAATATTGGAAATTAGGGTAGAACGTGTCGGCTAAGTGTCCTTCCTCTGCTAGTTTCATAAACGTGAATTCTTTTGATATTAGTAATCCTTACTTCTTTGCTACGCATTGCGATTATTTTAAATTTGCTAAATATTTCTGAATCGCTTTGATAAGACTTATTTCTTAAATATCTTTACAAAAAGAAACCAAAGTATGTTAAATTCGGCAACCGTGGAGGAAAAGTAAACATGAGGGTTTTTTCAGATAATTTTTCGGAATATTTATATTTAGCGCGGGTCAGGCGTTCAATACAAAGTTTCGAAATGTTGATCCAACATTAAGGAAAATAATCTTTTTTTACCCCCCAGAATGGACGAATAGGCAAGGGATTGCAACTAACAGTTCAATGATCTTGGGATCAAATCTCAAGTGCTTACAATAAAATCGATAGACATCCTTAGATGCTAATGCTTTAGGGAAGATTTTAGTAATAATAACGCAAATAATTTTTTTTTATCGTGGGTTCAAATCACAGGCACGTTAGGGTTTGCAGTAAAATCGGCAGCGTTAGATGCTAGTACAAATGCGAATATTTTTATTTGTAGTTTTTGATTTTTTATCAGAAGAAGGATGACACCGTGAAATAAAACTTTCCCAAAATTTCCGCGAAATTTTAAATTAATTAATTTTGATATTGCTTAATAATGTCTATTACATGACAGAGAGATAATTTTTTCAAGGAGAATGATTGAACACAATTCAGAAATAAGTTCGGTGCTGAATACATGGAGCGAACAAGAAATTTATTATAGATGCGATCGTAAAGGCAAGACGAGCGGGTTCGATAAAGAATCTTATTATGGGATATTTTATAAAAATTCTATGAAGAACTTTACGTGATTTATGTCACTCGTATTTGCTTCTGCTTTCGTTGATCAAAACAGAAGAGAAATTAAATTGAGCTCTCAACCCATGTCGGTCACAATATTTTCAAATAATTTTTATTTCATTTGAAGAGTAACGTTTGGAGAATATATCATTCCGAACAACTTTAAAATTTTTTTCAAAAATAGGTATTTCTCTCTTCGGGTTGAACGCTAGTTAGTTCTTCTTATAAAGTGAAGCAATCATGTTTTTTAGATATTTCATATCATGAAAACTGTCGGATTCTTTCTAAACAAAAAGCTTCAACGAGGTGAGCGTTGAAAACAAAAAGGAAATGGAGCGTATCTCTAATTGGCTCTTAATTGATAATGGTATGACATGACGGTCGGACAGATCGGAATATTTTCAAATAATGAAAAGGATATCTATCGGAAAGAAAAGGAGAAAAAACGAATTGACAATGATTCTGAGATTGATATACTTAAAAAAAAAACTGCTTTTAGGCCTATATTACAAGTGGGGTAGCTGTCAACAAAGATAGTAGAAGTTTTCAGATTGCCTTATAGTGACTCTCTTTAATTCCTTTTTTCCTTTCTTGTTTGATTCTCATTTATCTCTTATTTGTTATTCAGTGAGCGAATGTCTGAAATCAGTTAGCATTGCGATTGCCTTGGTATTCATTAACTATGTTATCACATCAAAGAGAATGCAAAAACATTTTCGAGAAATGTTATATATTATGATATTTTTTTTTTTGTTCAATGCACAAGAAGATGTAAAGATAATTTGCGTTACATTATGAAAAATAACAATAGATCCTTTGAAATTTAAAGTAGGCTATCCGTTAAAGAATTTTGCCATCTAACGCTTATGTGAAATCCTCATGTAAAACCTGAGCTTATAAATTGTTTCGTCTTTACTAATTACCTGTTGTGAGGCATTTTGCAAATTTAATAAAGGTTCTGAGGAACGTTTTAGAAATAATCGCAACTTATTCTCCTTAGTTGATGACTCTCGCTTACGTTGTGGAGATGGAGCTGAATAAAGCATTTTTGCGAATACTCGCGAACGAGAAGCTAAGACGGCCTTGAAAAAGAAAAAAATAAAAAAAATGAAAAATATATTATAATAAGAATTATTTAAAACTGACCTTAACTGCGCATACTGGTTCTCGGGTCTCGCCTACCAGAAATGTTACATCGCACAATTCCGGCATCGAAGCCAGAAATTTCATATCCTCAGCCAAACCAGTTTTATTTTCAAATGTTGATAAATCTGGCTCTTCGTCAGCCATCCCGAACAATGTCAACGCTTCAGGCATTTGAATTTCTAAAAAATACATTCATTTTTATATATGGGACATATATGTTTTTATGTAGATACATATCTGTGTACATATATAATTTAATAAAACTAATAACAAATTATTTTAAGTATTTATACAATACATACAAAGTGAAAGAGAAATTCATTAACTTTTGTTTTTTTCAGAAAAAGTTAAAAAACATTATCTTCATGTTTCTTTAAAGATAGATTGCAGGTGAAATATTACAAAACAGTTGGATAGAATCTGGATGGGAAATAAACAACTTGAAATTATAGGTTAAGAACATTTTAAAAGATAAAGAGAAATGTAAGATTCTTTGAAAATTACCGAGCCATTAGGATAAATAAATTTGGAGAATATATTTATTGTGTGAAAACGCATAATGATCGTGAACACTATGAAAGTTTTGCAGCGTCTATAGAAGAAATGCTTAAATTAATTCCTCTCTTGCTCTATTTTAAGTCTTTTTCACACATTGCTTCATCACTTGTAATGCAGGATGCGAGCATACGTAACAAACAGGAAAAATTAAGATAGACTGAATTTTTAATATACCTAAGCTTGTCTGGCCGTCAGTCCCTTCGATGTCTGTCAATGTATCCTGTCTTCAATCTATAGGTTGTTGTATATGTTTGGGTCGGAAGACGAAAGCTATTGGAAAGGGTTCGGATTCGATCACTTCTTCGATCATTCCCCATATAACACCTTCTTTTCATAAATCCTTATAAGAAAAATTATTGTAAATTTTAGAATTTCGTGGCAAAAATCGCTTTGCAACAGTGTTTCGGCATTCTAAGTTGGTGTATGGGGTTGGTGTTGGATCGAATGGGGCAAATTTTTGAACTCCACTTTATATAATTGTTCCAATGGAAACTGAATCTTTCTACGATAAAAAGGCTTATTATTCAATAATTGTTGCTGAAAATTCTTTCGTAATTCTTATCAGACAAAAAAATTAATCTTACTGAGTTTGGACCATATAGGTCTGTTTTTTGGATTCCAAGTCATATAAGCGCTCTAATGAAAAATAAGGCTTTATCTGCCCAAAAAGGTATAATTTTTAATATTTTATGCCTTATAACTTCTCACATATCTATCTAATAATATCTAATCTATCTAATAATCTTAGATATCCAAGTCATATGTCTGTTTAATAAGTTCTCCGACTGCCGGAGAGTAAAAGAAATTGAAACTAGCAGTAAAATCAGCACCGGTTTTTCAAAATATTGAAGTCCTCTCAAAACTTTTGGTTAAGAACGGGCGCATACAGTATAGGCATATTAACATGCTACGCGATAAGTTTTCGAATCTTGGGAAGCAAATCTAATTGTAGACATTATAGCTTTAAAATTACGGAAGAGCGCTCCTGTAATAATTCAAAAATCTTACAGCTTTCTAACGTTTCGAATTTTTTTAGGTCCTCGCAGACATTTGTAAAATCCAATATATTTTATGGAAATCACGTCAAATGGCCTCAAAGGAACCAACTTGATTTTTTAAAAACGCTTTCTCTAAATCGTTTCACCTCGGCTGATTACGGATGTTTAGGCTCGCTGTTGTTAGGTTAGCGATGTCAAGACTTATTGCCTGCTTTACTTAAAGTTCGATGAGATACATCTGTCTTTTTGAGAATGGGTATGTGAGAAGTGTCCATCAGAGTGTCCACCAGAGTGTTATTTATGGAAAGATGTTTTCGCTATTGGCTTAGCCAATAAACTTCTTTTACTCTCGAGGGTATTTAATATTACAAAACGCAGGGCAGTCTTGTGTGAACTAAGCGCGTCTTTACTTGTCTTTCGACTAAGTAGAATTCCTATTATTTGCACATCTAAGAGCAATATTCAACTACGTTTCTTATATGGCAACGCAGTCAAATCATGAATAAAAGGCTCAATAATACTTAGACGATCCATTCTTGTACTCAAATTTATGCGGACTTATGTTATACTTTCCGGGGCAGGAACGCAAGGGGGGGGGGGACGCAGACTAGTAGATGGAAAGCGCTAAGACTAAAAAGTACTTCAATCACGAGGGCTAGGGTGGTCGATGAAACCGATCAGGCATATAACTCCCCTACTGCACCGATACTCCCCCTTTCTCCATATCTTGACCATCACCGTGTTTATTCACCTCTAGCAGACATTCCCTGACTGAATGGACATAAAAAGTAAAAGTACAATATCGAGACACTCCTTCCATTATGTCAATTTCAGAGAATTATTCTCGTATGTCTGTCCGTCCATCTGCCGGTAAAAACTGTCAAACTATTTTTGGGTTCAATGTTTTTTTAAGATTTTTGGGTAAAAATCTATTTTGGCATATAGATGTGGAAAATTTGGATCGAAAGGGATCATTGATCCGACCGTTTTTTTGACTACAATTAAGTCGTTTTATGACAACAAAACACAACAAACAATCAACAAAAAAATTAACTTTAGCAAATGCGTAGGTGTAGGGTCCGCTTTTGGCGTCCGCTTCTGACGTACGGATTTCTACGAAAACTAATCATTTCCCTGGTAACGAGGTATGACTTTTCCTATTAAATGGAAAAAAATAAAGTATTATGTGCGGGGAAGTAATGTATGGTGTATGTGGAGCCGGCATTGCCCAGGTTTATTATTTTTTCTTGTCTTTTCTTTTGGAGTTTTAATGAAGTGGTAACAACACAGGTTAAAATAAGGTTATCTATGAAAATGTATTGCAACAGCTTATGTAAATAGGGTTTGGAGCTATCTAGATATTAAAGTTTTATAAGGTATTGGAAGGGGTAGGCATTTTTCTTTTTGTTGAGACTTGTGACATTTAATTTATTAAAAGAATTTTTGCTTGAGAATAACAACACATTACATACAATACAAAATTATTATAAATACATGATGACATTGTCCTTGTAACGTTACAACCTTAAACCGCAATTATGTCGCTTTATTGACATGTAATGAAGGCGTATATATATGGGCAAGAATAACATACAAAAATCACAAAAGCTACAGGATATTAATGCATTCTAGGAAGGTCGATTGTGTTCAGGTACAAAAAAAAAAGAAAAAAAAAGGAAAAAATTATAAATTGATTATCAAAATTGAAGAATTGTAGAGAAAACTTATTACTAAACTGGTAGAGAAAAGATTTTCAATTTAAAACAATAAAATGTATTAGAAATTCGTGCCGTGTTATCTGATTCATACAAAATATTTGAAAACTTACTTAATACGAAAACTTTAGAGAAATAGAATATTTAGAGATTAAAGAAATTACCTGCGCTGTGGTAGCTTCTAGAAAACTTAAGATATTTTGATTTTCTGACCCCATATGTTTAGTGAAATTATTGATAATTTTCTACATAAATAATCTGGCGCAAAAGCATCTTGAAACGGCAGCGATCCACAATGTTTTATAACAGGTAGTGGATATACAGCCAAGTTGCACTTTTATTTGCCTTAGTTAAAAGCAATGTTCAAATTAAAATAGAAATCTTATTAGATTGGGTTTGCGAATACGTTAGTGTAGATTAACTTCATCGTCGGTTACGAATAGGTTAATATAGGTTAACTTCTTCATCTATCTGATTATATGTAGATGTTTAAGTGCAAAGTAGGTGGCATGCAAAGAAATTTGAAGTACGAAGTGTGTACGAGGATGACCTTTTTTGTCTTTTTTATCGAACTAATCCGCCTCAGATATAGAACAATTGCCCTATAGCTTTTTCTAATGTTCGAGACACTTCGAACATGCGCGGTCCGCGCCTCCTTAATCATGTGAAAAGTCCGTGTTTTCAGTGTTGGGGGCAGAAGTAAGCCGCAGAAAACGAAGACCAATGAATACGATGGCATGATTACGGTATTGTTTTTGCTCAAAAAACTACGAACAAGTAATGACGTGCGAGCTGGGGCATTCTCCACAAGAATTTTCTTCATTGCTTCAACGTTTACGCAAAATATCGCCAAACACATCAGATAGGATGTCTATCAAAAACAACCTAAAAATGCAAAGCGGCTGATGATGTCAACATATGTTGGGGACAAGCATGCCAAAGTCACCAAAAAAAATTTTAATAATCGAGTACGCGAAAACTGTAAATTCACATTTCTTTTGAACACACCTCGTATGCAGTTCAAATTTTCCATACATACTTTAATACATACCCGTTGCTTTAGTTAAAATAATGCTATAATTAGATGAGAGAATATTTTGAAGCCTGAAAGTTTAGACAAAAAGTTCGACTCCTATCCCTTCAGCCAGACGATAGGAGTACTCGGTTGAATGTCCGTCCGTCTAAGTTTGTTTTGTATCACAATTGGTCTGTTTTACCAACAAACCCATTCGATTATACATACAATCGAGTGAAATGTTTCCACCTAAAAGGTTTCCCAAATCCGTCTGCCTGTCTATGCATAACATTTGAAAAAGTTGGGAATTTTCCGAAAAGTATATGTATCCTGTTTCCAAAACTAGGTAACGAGCTATATCAGATATCGGTTCGATAGTTCTTTCTCTTGATATTTGGACGAAATATAAATTTGGACGAAATTCAAAGATATTGAATGAAACTGATCCTTGATGGTTTCGTAGTTAAGTACAAAGATAACAATATGCTCTTAAGACCGTTTTATATTGTAAGAGATCACTACATTAAGTGTAAGTTATGGAGGATTTGATTCAATTCCTTTACATAATTTATAATTCATATAATGCTTACCTGAAGTGATTAAAAAATTTTTTTGCGCTTTAACGGATTTCAAAATGAGATTTTCAGAAATCCGTTCTCTCGCCAATTATTGTATCATATTGGCTGTGTTGTGATGGCAGAGTTACAGAAAGAATCGAAAATTTTTATAAAGTCTTGAAGGGAAGTCATTATTAATTAAAATAAACATGCTTGCAAGCTTAAAAAAGAAAAACAAAAAGGAGAAGAAAATTACTTTGCAAAAGAATTTTAAAAAAACTAAGAATTCTTTAAATTTTTACTGCGAATTAAAGAGGAAAACAAAAAAAAAAAAAAGAAAAAAAAACAAAAATAAAAAAAAGGAAGAAAGTATCGCAAAACAGTTTCATATACAAATCGTGTTTATATCGCTTTGGATTAGGGTTACACTGGCAGATACATTATATCACTGTTTATTACAATTTTCTTTGACTTTTATGACACGAGCATCTCACACAATCAAGCAATTTATACGCATACACATTTACATAGAAATATACAGATGTATATATAATATATGAAAAGTTTAAGCTTATACACACAAAATTTTTTGCTTTTTCATACTTTAAAGAAAAAATGAAAAACTTTTCGTTTTAGTGAAATTTTACAAAAAAAAAAAAAAAACAAAAAAAATTTTAAAGGAAAATAATAGAGAAATTTAAATGTTAGCAAAGTAATAGAACATAAATAAAAGGAGTAAAAAATAAAAGTCCTTGAAAATCAGGATTTACTTTTGTTGACGTTAACTATTGGTTTGGAACAAATTTTTAACTAAATGCTTATCAGAAATAGTTAGTGTTTCTGTTTTCGAATAAACAATAAATTTTCTATATATCCAAAAAGCGTTAAAATAAGCAAATTTTTCTTTTTTTTTTCTTTTTGCCAAATTTTTAAGATTGATAAACTTTTTTACAATTTTTCTTTGTTTTTTTTTGTAATTTTTTTTGTTTTTTATTACTTTTTCAACAAGACCACCGTTCAACTTAAAGGACACTTTTGTTCTATTCCGAGTCTCTACAAAGTAAAAAGTTCTGTTCCTTATTTATTTAAATGATTAAAGTTTCTCTCCCGCGAAGCGAAGCGCATGCCCAGAGAAAAGGTACCAGCAACAGGCAGATTAATGGAATTCGAATAACTTTAAAAGGATAAGAGAAGTTTAAAACTTAGAAATTGGCTTTAAGCCCATTCCATACTAACATGTCCTTGCAGTGCGCTGTAGACCCTATGGAAAGATTGAAATAAATCGAAAGTAAATACTTAGGAAGATTCTATTCATCTGATGGTAAATTCACGATACGAACTTTGCCGCGTACTGTGAGAGTATCATTCGCTTGATCGGAAATATATTTGCATAGAAACACTTGATACAATCCGTTAAGCATTTTAATACAAATATTTAAGTTGACATTTACTTTAAATCGAAAATTTTGTACCAATATTTAAGAACACTAGGCGTGTACTAAACTCGGAGATCTATGCAGAGTGTCAGATCAATTCGTTGATCGTTTGGAATATTCGGCGGACCGTCTTGCCAATTCTCGCCAGTTGTGGAAGAATAATGGAAAAACGGTGGTCGCTATTGTTAGGGCTTAACTTGAAAGAAACTATAAACTTATCTTACTTCCGGACGGATCAGCGGACGGATCTAAAAGTTCGCTTATCCGAAAAGCGACCTATTCGTCCCTCACTACCCCTGTTCTATATAGAATTTTTTTTTTAAACCTGCAAATATCTCTTGGCTATCCCACAAATGGTTATTATGCCATATTTGCTTACCCGAAAGCTAGACCATTCGCCCCTCAGCCACTGTAGTCCTTTGTAGTAAGCTTATGAATATCTCTTAATGATTCGCTTATCCGAAAAATGTACCATTGGTTCCTCAGTGCCTCTGTCCTTTTCCTTGCACTCTAATAAACATCTCTTAAAGCCCGTACTCGTTCCAAGCCAATATCTGCTTGCCCTATAAACCATATCCGCTTAGCATGCTCGTCATTTAGCTTATGATCTATGATATTTATTTTGGAAAAGACCGCAATAGCTTACTAAGCCATGTTTGCCTATTCGAAAAACCGATTATTTGTCCTTGACTATTTGTTATACTTTTTCTTATAGCACCCAATCCCACATGCACTTATTCGAACGACTCTTAGTTGCTCTATCATCTATTGCTAGGACTTTCACTTTTGCAAAACTCGTTTACTTGGCAGAAGAAATTTATGCTGCATGAATGGCATTCCGGGACTAAGAATGGTACTTCTTTTAGATAAGATATATTACATATGTCCTAAGCATTTCTAAAATTGTTTATAAAGTATTTCTAAATTTTGCAAATTTGCTTAGCTCAAAATTGCCCTTTGGGAGGGTTCTAATCTTATTTGAATAAGTTAAAATATAATAAAATATAAAACGAGGAATATATATATAATTGGATTGGATTAAAAACAATTTAAAAACTATTTGTGTAAAATCTATTTAGTTTTCAATTAGTTTGCAACAAGTTTCAGGACATGCGTACTTTTATTGAAAGCAAAAAAAAAAAGAAAAAGAAACTTTTCTATAACCTACTCTTCTTGATTGTTACCTAATGCTTTACCCACGTCTTTACTATATCATAGCACATGTTAGTAAAACATGTATATATATATATATATACATACATATATATGTATATAAATATATATTTTGATTTTAGTTTTGGTTTTTAAACCACTTGTTTGAATTAGAAACGAAAAAAATATGCTTTAAGAGAAATCAAGAGAGGATTCTGCGTACAAGGAATTATTTGTAAAAATTGTAAACAATTGCATCAACTGACAAATAGTTAACAAATTGAAGTGGGTTGCGGTTAATTGAGAATACACATATACTGTGTGTGAACTGTCAAATTTAGTTCTAAATTTGATTTGTTTGTTGTCAGATTCAAGTGCGTTTTAGACAAACAGGGAAATTTATGATACGATAAACTCAAGTATAAAGTAATGAAAGAAATGCTAACTTGCCGATCCTCAGAACTCAAACTCACTTGAAAGCCGTCAATGGCCATGTTTCTGAAAATCATGCACATTTCATGTTAAAAAGGATGAGAATGATTTACAATTATGTAACAAGTAAACAATTGTTTTAGGTTTTCACTACATTCACGCTTTGGCGCCATTCAAATAAGTAAATAATGTTAATTTTACGGTTTATTTGTTATTGAAATGGTTTGTGTGTATGACCTTAGTTATATGAGAATATATAATATGTCTCTGTAAACATTGAAAATTTCAATTAGAAGTGAAGTTGTCACTGTTCACTTCCTAAATAAATTTAAATTTCATTTTTCATGTCAAATTTTTAGATATTTGTCCTTTGCTTACGCATTCATTGATGGCGGATATATTAAATTTCTCATAGTGTTTGTAACACTCAGGTGCAATCTGGAGTGTTCGTGCCTGAAACGCACTCTTCAAATCGTGATACAATAGAGCAAACTTGGTCGAGGCCAAAGTGAATGTTTAATAGATAACGATTTGGGAACGCATTTACTAGGCTGCGGTGTTTCTCTCTTTCTTCTTCCTTTCTTTCTCTTTCTTCACTTCTTTCTGATCGTCATCGTATTATAGGTATAGGGGCAGACGCGCCTTGGGATCCGTTCGATCGGAAAGTGGAAATACTATGAACGGCAGAAGAGACCACTATCCATCAAAGGGCGGGAAGTGCGTTTAAAAATCGTCAGTGTAGTGTGTCCAACGTGATAAATTTTTATGTTGTATTTGCTCGGAAACATTGTCGTGATGATAATTCAACCAATCGTTTAGCGTTACTGAGCTGCAATAAAGAGGCGCTCCTGTGTTGATTTTTAACCATAAGCATATCCGTGACGCAGGAATAGCCAAAACAATGGATTGAAAGTGGAGAAAGATGAAACAAATCGGCAAGCTTAAAGGCGCATTTTTTACGGACGCGAGCGGTATAACTATGTTCAACGATGAAAAACGACGCTGCAAAATATTAGGAGAACTTAGTGGAACGTTCGAATTTGGCTATGAAAACGAAAGGCGTCGCCTTCTAACAAATGTTGAGTGTTTTTTGCTGGAAACAATAGCTCAGTTCACAAAATCAAAGACTTAATGTTTGAACTGTTTTCACTAGTACCATATTCGCCCGACTTAGCTCCTCGATTATGTCTCTTTCCAAATTTGAAGAAATGGCTGCGCATTGAAATGTTTGCCAACAATCACAAGGCACGCTTAATGGCTATTTTAAGGAGCTTAACTCCTTCTATTTCTAAATAATTTCTCGAGGTTATAAACCATCTCTGGGCAAAGCCCAGTTAAGGTATCACGTACTTTTAGTACGAGTCTTGTAAATCATAAATATTTGGAACCTGAGAGGTCAGTATAAAAAATCGATTGGCCATAAATGTGAAGAAAGGAACTTTCCTGCCCTTCTTCGTATTTCTTACCGTCTAGAACATAAGATAACAGCAGATAACAATGCAGCAATAACTTATTAGTACACATCCTAGAATTTTGATCCAATATTTGCTTCTTAAAACCTATGATATTCTTAGAAATAGTAAACGCTTTAACACAAGTAAACGATATCTTACGTTCAGTTACCAAATCTCCCTAAGCGGAGAATTTGTAGGGAGAAATAAGTAAGAAAGTTATTGTCGGCGGAGGCAGAACCTTGTATACACAACTACGACGCATTTCGCATTCTACTCTCCAAGCTGTTTTATTTGATGCCCACATCACAATATATATTGAAATACAATACTAATAACTGAAAACATTCATTATCTTTAGTTGGCCGTTAACATGTCTGTGAACCAACGATACATTCTTCATTAATGTAAGATTGTTAACCGTTTTAGCTACGCTCATTTATTCATAAATTAATTGTCGGTCTAACGATTGCAACAACATATAGAGCATGAATGCTACAACATAACATTTGTGGCTTTTGGTTTAGCAAACGTTTCAAGTTCGAAAGCAAATATACAAATATTGTTACAATTTTGAAAAAATTGAGAAAAAAACCTTAGCAAAAATGGAAAGTTTTACATTTGGTCTCATAAGTTTCGAATTCGCATAAGAGTCCGTATAAAACTTTTGTATACACTATTTATATTATATATGCCATGTTAAGGTCCCCATCTGATAACAAAAGCGACCACAATTAACATAAAAATTTACGACATTTACATACGATTTTTGTTTTTCTTTTCTTTCGAATGCCTTGCACCAAATTTCGTTTTCCTTCCTGCACTTTATTGACGAATTTTTATTTTAATCTGAAGCTCTCTGCTATTTTTTCCATTTTTTTTTCGTTTTTCAAATTCCTTTGAAACATTTTTACATCATGTGCTCGTGCTTCTGCTTGTAATTTGCATTGCTTCGAAAAATATGCCATTCATGGTCGTTTTGTTTGATTTTTTGGAAGTCCATCAAGTATAAATAGTTTAGCTTGTGTATATGCGCGGCTGCTTTTAATTTTTTTCCAATTTATTTGTGTACGATTTATTTTTAGAGACTATTTCGCTATAATGTGTCTGTCGACTTGTAAATAATCAAGACAGTGGGTCAATGGCAATAAATAAGTCTCTAAAAAAAAAAAATGTCTTTACCAAATCACGATGAAATGAATTTTTTTAATATAGTATTAGAAAGCAGGAATAGAAAGCTGCATGTACTTTGAAGCTTATCTGAAAATCTCGCAACTTTTTTGCATTTATAAGATTGTTGCGTGCACGGAGAAAGACAGTATCTCTTCTTTCGGATCCCTTATGAGGTTGGAATAGATGCAAGATAAGAAGAAAGTCTATGTAGTTACGATATCTGTCAAAGCAGTGAACGTAATTGCAAATTTTTTAATAAATATTCCAAAGTTAATACCAGATGTCGATCTGCAGCATGACGTGAATTTTTATTTAGAATTGTAAAGTTTTTTTTAAAACTGTAAAAAGTATAAAAATATTTTTTTTTTTATTATATAGTTTAATATGCAATCTGTCTGAATAGACAATTAAGAAAATTATGGTCGGGCAAGGCCGACTATTAAATGCCCTACACCACATTGTCTGACACAATTCTTATTTTTATTATAGAACACAAAAATTATATCTTGCTTCTAAGTAAAGCTATATTTTTCATATGCGTATATATAAAGAAGCGGGCGCAGAACGCAACCAAATGTAGCATAAGTTTAATCCTTACATAGGGCAGGATTCAAAAATAGCCATTGATAGTCCAAATTTTGTAGAATTCAATTTTGGATGAAATTACTAATATGGGTCAATTTTCATTACCACATATTAAAACTTAGATTTTTCTATTCTACAAAAGATCAATTTTCGTGAAAATCCTTGTTAGGGTAGGATCCAATAAATAGGCCGAGATGTTCTAAATTTGGTGCAGTAAATTCTTTTATGTTAAATTACTGTGAAGCAATGAAAATTATATTTTTTTGCGGTTTTCGTTATAAGAGTAGGAATTCAAAAATTGCTCCAGCCGGTCTTAAGCTTCCTACCAATTTAGAATGCCGAAATACTATCAATGTATAATGTTGAATACTACTACTCGAACATTTTTACCGAGCAATTTTGAAAATTGCAATTTTTTTGCATATACCGCTTTTTCAGAGTGGGGTTTTATATGGGGAGAGGTCGAAAAAGTTCGAACCATTTCAATAGCATTCGTCCTTGGGTCAAAACAAGTCATAGTACTAAATTTCATCAAAATATATCAAAAATTACACTCTGTCCCTTCAACAAAAATTTACATCAGACGGATAGATGGACAGACACCGCTTACATCAATTCAGGTTACGTTTCTGAATTGATCGGTACAATAAAAGGTGGGTCGATCTTATGCTCTTCTGCGTGTTACGCACTAACTTAACGTACCTTGTACCACGAGTAGTGTAGGGTATAAGGAAACATTATAAATTAAAAATATTCTTGTTGCCTTGAATTAATCCAGAATATACATTGATTACTCTATCTGGCAATCGTTGAATTTTGAGAAATGGGAACTACAGATCATCATAAATCACCGGCAATTAACAACAAGAGGACGAGTGTTAAATTAATATTTGTGGAGTATTCCAATATTAGAATTAATGCCTATTCCTCATAGTTGTATGCCTTACGTTCAAATAGATTGGGCGATAATTATATAAAATTCATTTACTTCTTAGGTTATGTGAAAATAGTGAAATAGCAGTGAAGGACAAGATGGTTGGCTTCAACTTCAGGAAATATACTGAAATTTCTAGCAGTTAGATTAGTATTGAAAATGTGGCAAATCGGCTGAAGAATACGCCCTACTGCGTTGACTCTTCTTTGTAAGATAAAAACATTGAGCTTATTGCGTACAAACTACAATAGGCGCAAAAAGTTAAAGTTTTCAAATATTTTTTGTTGGTGGTCCCATATAGCTGCTATAAAAATGGAAAAAATCTGCCGCTCCTAACCTATATTATGAACACACACTATTTTGATTGAGCACTTTTTGGGCTTTTTGAGTACAAAAAATAGAAGTTTCTTCATACTTTTCATATGGGTTGGTTAAGAGGTCTAACGACTAATATGACAAAACATATATATATATGTACACATATATAGTGTATTCCCTTATTCATTGTTCATTCCTTTACAAGGTTCATAATCGACGCTTTGAAAACAGGAAAGTGTTCCCAAGTTTTGGATACTCTTCCCAGGTTTGCAGGTTGCAAACTATTTTATTTTGACAAAATTTTCGTAGTCACATGAAACTGTACATTTTATTGCAGCAACATCACTTTATATGCCTACATTTTTCTTTATTTCTTCTTTAAAGCATAGTATAACAGTTTTTCTCTTTAATTTCTTACCTTCTTCGGATCGTTATATTGGATATTTGCTTACAGGGCTTTCTTTGAGCGGCATTATTTAACTCAGTCGTCTAGTGATGGACTCATATTTCATTAACTGCTAGAGTAAATCATCAATTTTGGTCGGAAGACTTTTTCTTTTTTCAATCACGAAGAGCACCAAAATTTGATCCATGAAAATCCATCAATTGCTTTCGCTACGAATTTGAAGTTTTGTGCACAATTTCCCTTCACAAACTTATGCATGAAAAACGCTCAGCGATTTACTTCTGGGTGAATTTTTCTGCGTAAAAAATCGTTGTCGTGATGATAGTTTAATTATAGTACAGGCACAACGCAGGCACATAGATGATTACCATAAATTTACTTTCAAGCAATCAATCTATTATTATTAGATGCACAACGTTTGCTTGGAACGTTTATTTTCTACAAAGGAGCAAACAAGCAAGAATAGCTTCTCTTCTATATACATGTTCAATAAAAAAAAAGATAACCTTTAATTTTTCCCTATCTATTTTGTCGCCCTCAAAGTAATCCCCATTATATAGGAAACGCTTGTGTCAGGTCTTTTTCCAATCCTTTAAGCACGGTTTTAGACATGGTCTTGAGCTCTTCTAGCGATACAGTCTTTATCTCTTTAATCGCGGCAAACCATTGTCTTTTCGTGGCTCTTTTCTGGTTTGGGGACAAGAAAAAGTCGGAGTGGGCCAAGGTCGATAAATACGGTGGCTGAAGCATGATTACGGTTTTGTTTTTGGCCAAAAAATTACGACAAGGCAAAGTCAAAATTTTGCAACTTTGTTGGCACACGTTTCATGCCCAGGACATTCATAATGACTGCATGGTATTGGTCAACCGATATGACGATATGTTCTCTAATAGTTGTTCGACAATTCTCCATAATGGTTTTCTTCACCGCTTCAACGTTTTCATCGGCTATTGAGGCGTCCAGAGCCGACGTTCTCTTTAATATCATCCCGGCTTTCTGCGAAGAGTTTGCACGAGTTATAAACATGTTTTTTTTTTCAAGTTGGAACACTTTATTTATTATACAAAATAGAGTATGGACCCCTTAAAACCTTCTTTTCGATAACAAAAGATCCAAGCCAAGCACACCGAGACACCTCTAGCCTTTGCATCTGTCAAAAACAAATTAAAAATGCAAAATGGCTGACAAGATCCGCATATATTGGGGATATAAGCAACAACACAACAAAAAAAAAAGTTCGAAAATCGTACACGAAATTTGCAAAGTCACCTTTTTTTTGAACACACCTTATGCTACAGTATCATATATTTCGTTATCATTTTTCATCCAAGTTGACCAGGTAATTCATTTCAGAAGCGTTCATGGTTACTCATACTCTCGAAAAAAATCTTAAAAATTTTACCTTAAATGCTTGAATTTCGGCGAAAACAACAACAAATAATTTTCCTCTTGCTGTTTTTCCTGTGAAGAATATTTTTGTTGGAAAATTCTTAGTTCATTTTTATATCTAGCGCCAAAGAAAGGGGAGTATTTTCGTTTTTTCAAAGCGGTCGTAACACCCGCAAAGAGGCTTCAGAAAGAGAGAGTTAGATTGATAGGTAGATAGACAGATAGATAGATAGATAGATAGTTAGATAGATAGATAGACAGATAGATAGATAGATAGAGAGAGAGAGAGAGAGAGATAGAGAGAGAGAAAGAAAGAAAGAAAGAATGAAAGAAAGAAACAGAGAGAGAGATAGAGAGAAATAGAGAGAGAGAGAGAGAGAGAGAGAGAGAGAGAGAGATAGAGAGAGAGAGAGAGAGAGAGAGAGAGTACAAAATCTTGATCAGCATCGAATTCGGAATCGACTTAAGCGTGTCTATCCGTCTATCTGTCCGCCTGCCTGCAGTGTATTGTTCCTGGTAAACATTGCCCCAATCACAAAACGAGAGATAACGGCCACAAATTTAACATAAACATTGGAAGACAGGTAACGAAAATGGATCAAATTGGTCATGTGTCGCGCCATTACATTACAAGATAAAGCTAGAACATCACATATCATCGCAATTGTAATATAAACATGATGGGTATAAAAAATTCGGTAATAGCCGGATATATTTTTCTTTCTTGTTTCATTGTATGTTTAGTGACAAAAAAAAACAATTGATAATAAATTTCACGTCATTAGTTTGCCACAAGACCGCAGCTTTGAAGAAAAAATGAAGGAAGTAAAAATGATTCATTTTAATGATTTTTGAAGAGTGTCCGATAGTTTGTGTTTTAACGATCGACAAGCTGATAAACTGACAAACTGACAAACTCATACAAATCTTTCTATTCCACACAAGACAAATTTATTTTAAGTTAAGAGCCCATCGATGAAGGCATCCTCAGACATTTGCTATTTTGAAGAGAGACTTTTCTTACCATTCGCTATGAATAGATAACGCGTCCCTTACGGTTAATAAACTATGTAATCTTTCCATTTTCGACAGCAAACATTTCAAAAAGAAACTTTTGCATTTCTCTGTTTTAATAGTTAAAGTCAATAATAGCAGTAAAAGTACTTAGATTATCGTAGGTTTATTTCCTGCCATTTCTTGCATAAAAATGTTTCATTTCCTTAAACAAATCAATTCAAGTTTTTTCTTCTTTACTTACGTTTCGATTTACTTCATTATTATGGAATAATCGTTTTCTATGGTTTCTGATTAGAAATTTCAGGTACACCTATAATCATAATGTCGAACACAATTTGTCTTCGTTCATTTAAAAAATTCATTGAAAATACACGCATAGAAGAAGAGAAAAAAAAACGCAAGACGAAAATCGAAGAAGAAAAAAAAAGAAAAATACAAAAATCCAAACCTGATGTTTGACGCCGCATCCCTGCTGTTTTTGTGTACATAGACATGCAATCAACAGCATTTGAATGGTACGCTATGGCATAATAAAAGCACTTGACATAAGGTACAAGAAGCATGTTTAAAATGCGTAGACATCGACACACACGTAACACACAAATTATTTCTTCATTTATTTATTTTTCTGTTCTTTTTTTTGTTTTCTTGTTTTTTTTTTTTTTTTTTTTTGCTACATAGGACAGAATGCCCGTTACACAGCAGCATCATAAACGGGATGAACAAGTGCGTATCTTAAGAAGAAGAAAAAGAAAAAACGTCCTCATAATAACAAAACATTAAGATGGACAGACAAAGGCATACACACAGCACGAGCAAGAAAATTTATAGGTAAAAAAGGGGGGAAAAAAATATCACGGGTTATGTTTGAATGTACTCATCTATCTACATAACCATGCACACATACGCATATTATGTTGGATTTGATAAATTGAACTTTTGCACAAATAATACGAGAGAGAAGATTTCGATTGTAATTGTAATTGTAACGTTTTTTTTCTTTTTTGTATCTTTTTTCTTTTTTTTTGCTTTCTTTTTTGAAAACACAAAAGTGCATTGAGAGAAGGGCAGACATACATAGAGAAAGAGAGAAATTATAAAGTAAGAGAGGGTGAGCGAAAGATAGAAAATTGAGTTACAAATGAGAGAGAAATTAGTGATAAGATACAATGTTTTTAAGATGCGCACTAAACACTAAGAATTTATTTGCTTTCAAAAAATGCAGGCATTCACAAAATGTGACAATTAGTGAACCCTTGAAACCCGGTCTATTATGCTGAGTGTGGTAATAATCAAATTTTATCTTTAGGTTTAGGTTAAAAAGGAAATCCTTTAGTTACAGGGAAATAAGCACACGTCACTCAATAAGTTCATAGGATGACAGATAGATATAGGATGACTGATGGTGAATCCATATGGTGTTCCCATAGCGTTAACCTTCAAATGAAATGTGTCAAAACTTCACGGTATTCCGTCTAATAGTTTACTAATTAGAATTGGACCAGTGAAGGTACAGATTTTTCCATTGTTTTACAAAATAAAACGTATTCCTAGACACTTGTTGAGTGGCTTACAATGCCAGCGAAGTGTTCGCCACTAATTCGTGTGAACTCATTAACAATCAGAAAAGCGAAAAAAAACCAGAAAGTTTTAATTAATAAAAGTCTGCTTCAGTTCGCCTATCTATTGGCGCGAGAAAAAATCTCATGACGTTTTTCTCAATAAAAGGTACAAAGACGCGAAGCTTTGGCAAAATTAAACCGATCAAACTGTACTACAAAGGTTGTCAAAAATGACAGCCTATAGATAAAAAAAAACTGTTACTCAGAGAGCGTTTCAAAGCCTAGTGAAAAAGTTTGAGAAGTTCAACCTCTTTTCAGCTGCAGTGTCATTGGAATTTATGCGTATTCATTTTGTCCACCGCTAAGTTGCGTGAAGAGGGTATATGTAGCTCACTGATTTTGTATTCACCACTGAAAGGTACGTAGACGACTTGGGTTTCTCCTATCGTGTAGTGTTCTGATCCACCATTCATTTATTTGTCTATAGAAGCGCTCCAAGACGAGTACAAGTGATTGGCTCTATCTACTCTTACTGAAAAGCTTACACTATTCATGCATTCGTATTCATATTCTTTCAAATGTGTACCTTACAGCAACATAACATTCACATCCAATTAGCAATTCTGAGCGAATTTGTCCAAGTACTTCTCTACGTGTCTTTTCCATTGTTGGAATTCGTATTGTCCTGAAAAGAAGGAAACATGAAATTTTGAAAATCGACTAAACTAAACATTGTTGCTTGGAAAAGGGTTGATGCAGCAAATGAAAAATACGAATCAAAGCAAAAAAAAAAAAATAAAAAATCGGAAAATAAAACCTAAAAAAAAAAAATTAATATCAATAAGTCACAATTTTTAGAAGGAGCCTTTTTTTATCTACTCGCAGGTGTGTGAAGATTAATAGCTTAACCTCGTTACAATTAAGATAAAATGTATCTTAAAACTAGGTAATCAGGGAATGAACAAAGAGAACTTTACGAACTATATCGTCATTCTCTATCATCGTACTCCTCACATGTCCGTCCGCATGAGCAGTCTAGTACGGTAGACTTTATTTTTGTCGTAGCTGTGTTGAGTGCTTAGTCGGTAAAAGCATAACATTTCTCCACGCTCCATTAGTCCGCGACCACTCTAGCTCTTTCTCTTTCTTTCTGACTGTCACTGTGTTGCAATAAATAGGCAACATACCCGGAATGAATCGTCTATTAACAATAGCCTATAGTCATTTAGCCTCAACAGCCTGCTCAAGCGCCGATATACCAAACAATAAAGATTAAACGATTAATCAATGCCGAAGCTTGGCAAAAATATAGTAACATTTATTGGCATATCGGCGGATCATAGTGCGATAATGAAAAATTATAAATTTTGGTTTAAGCATAACATCGGCAACACACGGATATTCGAAAGGATAGTTTTAATGGACATGATAAAATGATTTTATTTCGATTTTTAGAAAGAAGTCTTAGCGGATCAGAAAGTTCCCAGTGAAATTTGCATTGCTGGCTAAGTTTTATAAAAAAAGGACATTCCTTGAGGGAAGGATACGAACTTGATATGGAGATGTGTGGATTGTGACCTAAACCAAGCAACAGTACGCAAAACACTGCTGAAAGCATTTCTCAATTACTTAGTTATCCTGCAACTGAGTTTACTCAATTCCAATATGATTGATTCAGTTGTAACATAACTCCATAAATAATGGCAATCAGCAGCATATGCATGAATAATTAAGCGATTCATTCATTCATTCATGTATTCATTCATTCATTTATTGCACAGATTGGGACAAAATTTAAGATTCACTGATAACAAATATTGTCAGCATTTTGCAATGCAATGGCTGAGTGAGCCCCTTAAAAAGAACGCACATATTACAGAAAGCCATGATACGAACGCCCTCACTTGGCGGCTGATTTTGTTTTTCTCATTCTTAGAGAAAAACTGGCGCAAACATCTTAAAAGCGTAACAATGTTAAAGAAAATATATTCAGTTTATGTTGCACATTCGTACCGAGAACAACACAGATAAAACATATTAAGGCAAGCAAGCAAACGGATGTACTGAATGTTGCTAAATTTAAATACGTGCATAGCGAAAGTATGAGAATTTGGTTTTAGGTGCGCGAAAAGAAACAAAAAATAAAAAAAAAAAAACAAGAAAAAAATCATTTCCACAATTTATGGCTTTTTTTTTTTTTGTATTATTTTGTTTTGTTTTGTTTTGTTTTTTTTTTTTTTTGTTGTCGCTATAATGTCACATACGTCAGTCAACGAGACAATTTATATATAAAGAAAGTGAAGTACCGAGGCGGTCATAAGTGACTGTTACGCCTTAGCACCAATAAGGCGGCTTATTAAATGTTTACATGAAAAGAAATGCTTTTATAAATTGAATTAAATCAAAATGAAGGCATCTTTTAAGAAATTGAAAAAACAAAAAATAGTTTAAGTTTCCAAAATAAAAGAAAAAAAAAAATAAAAAAAGAATAATAATTTGCAATGATTTTTAAACAAATAAATAATTTATTATTTCATTTTTAAACTTAAAAGAAAAAAAAAAACAAGCGCAAAACAAATCATAAATGTGTTGATAGCCAATCATCTCTAATGTCTTTACGTCAATGCGGGCGCGCATAGAATTATCAAGAGCAGACAGTTTTTCGCAATAAAATTATTCGCGTGTTTTTTTTTTTAAGATTCTTTAATATTCCCTGCGACTTTTAATCTTTTTTTTTTCGTTTTTTTTTTTTTTTTTTTTTGCTACAAAAGTATATCACGAAATTAGAATCAAGCGTCTTTCGTTTATGCGTCCAAGTTAAGATAATTTTTCAGGTTTTCTGACGCTAACTCGTGTAAAAGTACCTCTTTGTTGTCTTTACGGTTGTTGTTATTAGTCTTTTTATTATTATTTTCATTATTTTTCTTCTATTTTTTTTTTTTGCTTTGCCTTCTGACATCAACATTTAATATCATTATATGTGACGTTTTTATGTGTAATTTTTTTCTGTTTTTTTTTTTTTCTTCTTTTGCTTAAATTAAATTTCGTATTTACAATTTTTGCATTGAATCTGTTCACTTTGCACTTGCAATAATACGTATATGAGTGTGGTATCGTCGTGAACAGTAGAGGAGCGTCTTCAACAACAACAACAAGAAGAACAAGAACAACAGCATCGGCATCAACACTAGCAGTTGTTTGCCATTTTCATTAAGTGTTTTATGAGCGCTTTTATGTCTTATAATATCGCAAACAAAATACTATAAATACACTATAAACATACGCATTGGTTGCGGGCATATGTGCCATCAGAGTCATCCCCATACAATAATATAAGTTTGCTTCCGCTTCTTTTTATCCAAATATTTTCACTATTCGCTTTTTGCGAGTAGCTAGGAATGCATCTAACATTTGCAGTGACAGTTTCACTTCCTTCTTCTATGGTATGTCGCTTTGTTGACTTTCATTTACATTATAATTACTTTGAAATTAATAGAAAGTGTGTTTTTTGGGCGCCATTATTGGACTCTTCCTTACATTGAAGAACTTTCTAAGAAAAGGAAACGTATCAAATAGATTGGGTTGTTTGATAAGTTGTTCCGGCAAATTTGTCCTAATAGTTTTTACAAAAATACTGCAATAACTTTAACGAATTATGAGAAATGAAATATTATTCCCATTGAAGAATTTACCGATTCGTCTTGTTGCTATCATGATTAATTGCAGGATCTCTTTGCTGTCATTCATTACTCACTATTTATTATATGTTGTTTATTATTTATAATATATTTTATTCATTTATTATTTATTTATTTTTTATTTATTATTTAGCATTTATTATTTATTGTTTTTTATTTATTTATTATTTTTTATTTATTATTTAGCATTTCTTATTTATTTATTATGTATTTATTTTTTATTTATTATTTTTCACTTATTATTTTTCATATATTATTTATTTATTATTGCTTTAGTTATTATTATTTTTTTCTATTATTTAGCATTTATTCATTATTTTTTATTTATTATTTAGTGTTTATTTATTATTTATTATTTAATATTTATTACATATTATTTTTTATTTATTATATGTTAATATATTTGTTTTTAATTGTTTATTAATAATTCTTTTTAAATTATCTATTTTATATGAATTATTTGCTATTCACTATTCACCACTTAGTTTTTATCAATTATTAACTGTTTACTATTGATAAATTATTTGTTAAATATTATTTCTTATTTATTATATTTTATAAATTTTTTTTCTTTTCTTTTTTTATTACTCATACTGATGTAAATGATCAAATTTTTTTCATTTTTTTACATTATTCCGTCTCGAGTTGTATTATTATTAAGTAAAGCCCAAAAATATTCTCGAGACTTTGCTGTGTGCACGATTTCACCTTTGACTGATTCTCAGCCTTGTCCAATGACGAAAATTAAACAGCCACGACGTTTGTATTTCGCCAGTATCCAAAGTACGCAGTTTAAAGTTTTTTAATACACTTTAATAACTTATTCTCAGGATTTCACCATTGGATGTGCGGTCTGCCCGCGGTAACACTACATCTCAACGCTTTTCAATCTCTTCATTGTACTGATATTTGTTGTCCATTTATTTTTTATTTTTTATTATTATAATTTTTTTTATTATGTATTATAGTTTAATTACTTACTATTTACTATTTATTATTTTATTATTTGTTATATATTATTTTTTGTTTATTATTTATAAATTAGTTATCAATTGTTATTTATAATTAATACTTATTTTTTATTATTTGATGTATAT
>NW_023998423.1:12480189-12481388 GCF_014805625.2 Glossina fuscipes | reverse complement strand
TATTTTATATTTATTATTTTTTAATAAATTTTTTTTTTTTTATTATTCACTATTTGCTATTTTTTTTTATTAGTTATTAATTTTTATTTACTATATATTAACTGTTAGTTTTTGTATATTATTTGTTAATTATTTTTTAATAATTTATTACATGTTATTTATTATTTACTATTTAATTTTTATTTTTTACTAATTATTTATTAATTAATAACAATTATTCTTTATTACATATTTTTTATTGTTTAATATTTACTATTTAGTTTTTATTAGTTTTTTTTTTAATTTCTGTATTTTGACTGTTATGCATATATTATTTTGTATTTATTAATTTTTTTATTTATTATTTATAAACTATTTATTACTTATCATTTTCTATATATTAATTATTATTTCCCATTTAATATTTGTTGTTTTGTATTGTTTACTATATATTATTTTTGATTTATTAATTTATTATATATTTTTAATTTCTATTGCTTACTGTTTATTTTCTATTAATTATTATTTTTTATTTACCATATTTTTTGTTTTACCTCGTTTTTCTTTTATTTACTGGTCCATTGACTAAAAGAATATTTAAAGCTTATTACTCTCTGGTTTTATTTTAACGGTTTAAATTTAAATTAAAGGGAAAGTAAAGCGATTGTACAGACTGTAATTCGTGTTACTTACCACGCCTTCAGATGATCTACGAAGATATTGAGTTGATCACACACTCTCGCTTGAGTGCAGGAGTGGGAAGGGGGGCACCTGTTCCTTACACAGTTATGCGTATTCATGAGCATTTTAAGAGAGCTATGGCTCTTCCCATCTTATGTTGCAATCTTCACCAAATTATAATTAATTAAATGTTTGTATTGTGCTTTTTTTATTATTTAAGGTGAGGAGATAGGATTTGTCTAACTACTAAAGAACTTCTTAAGCAAATTTTCTCTGTATTCAAAGGCTATTCTCCTTCGAAACAAACTTAATGAAATGAAATATGCAGATTTCCAAGAGTTCAAGTTTATCGTCTAATATTGTAACTAAATTACGAGAGGAGTCCTTTACTTCAGTTTTCTTATTCGTCTATGTTGCTCAGGAAACCCAAAAGAATAGTGCAATTTATCGTAACGACTTGCAACTGCATTCTCCGAGAATCTTGAAATGCTCCAAGTTGAATTGTATTGCGAACATTGAAGAAGAAAACTTATATTTTC
>NW_023998423.1:12416995-12480179 GCF_014805625.2 Glossina fuscipes | reverse complement strand
AATAAATGGACAGACGGACGTACAAATAAACAGAATGACAGTTAGACATACAGGTTATGATACATGCAGATGGAAAGTTATACGGGAAGATAGGTCAGTAGAAAGCAAATAATCAAATGCATAAGTAATGAATAAGACAGACCGATCGACAGATAGGTAAGTTAAGTCAATATTCCATCTTTAATACTAATATATGACAAGCATGACATATTTCGTTTAATCTCGAAAAGATAAAATTCTCTTGCATATCCGTCAAAAACTGATTTATTTGTAAAAGTTTATTAAAAATTTCCAGAAAAAATTAATTTTAAATTACGCGATAAAAAATCTAACGGCATTGAAATTACTTATTTATTTATTTATTTTGTTGTTGTTTTTGTTACTGTTGTATCTATATTATGATGAGCGTATATAAGTGGAAAACGAGAAAATTGAAAAGTTTATTATCAGCATTACGTATTGATAGCAATCATATTCTAAGGCACTCTAAGCCCGCGTAACTGCAAATACCATTGCAGGCAAATAGGTGTAAATTAAGTTAGAGAAGCGTACACATGAGCGAGACGAGAGAAACCGATGGTGGTGGTGGTGGTGGGAAAGAATTAACGATATTATGTTAGCAAAACCGGATAGTAATGATAGTTGGTAGGCGACTACGATATGATGTGACGATGATATGAAACTAAGACTAATAGGGGAAATAAATTAATTTGCGTTCATAAATGAATTTAAATGGAACGGAGGAGAATAGGAAATAGGTATAGGAAAAAAGAAAAATATATTATAATAATAATTTCCTAACTGAATAATGTTTTGAAAATTAATCGTAAATATGAGAATGAAAAATATGTGGAAATATAACTGTTGATACGAAACGATTTGATAAAATAATGTTGAATCAATATTTCGCACAAAGCTGTTTTTAGTTGAATAGCATCATACAATATATACGTTTGTACATTATCTTATATAATTTTTTAGATAATTCATCTTTTAGATAATAAAACATGAAATTATTCTTTGCTTTTAACGTACAGTGTACATTTATAAGCAGGAAATTTCATTTTCATTTGCATCCATATTCCTTTCGATTTGACGTACGTTTACCCATCGTACCCGTACACACACACATACACACACACACACACACACACATATGTATACACGTACATGCACATATGCATACAGAGATTTAATAACATAGATATGGACGAAATGCGCCAGCGCTCTAATAATGTTTAGCATCCGTACATACATACATACATACATACATACATACGTACACTTCTTACGTATTACAGATGGATGCTGTATACCGACCGACAGCCAAATGCTCCTATATATCCTTATAGTCGTTAGTCTTTGTCTTGTACGCGTCGTGAGTGTTTGTTAAGAATAAAAAAATCCTCCAAGCGGCATTCAATTCTTAACATTTTTTCCAATCTTGAAAAAAAAAAAAAAAGAAAAGAAAGAAAGAATTCTTTCACTATAACCGAGAAAAGTTACTGATTTTGTAATCATCCGAATTACTGAATATAAACGGGAAATGCATTGAAACAAATTCATGCGGAAAACTATTAAAAATTCATAATAAAAAAGAAAAAAAAGAAAGAAGATAAAAAAAGGTTAAACAAATGAAAATTTAGAAAAGTTTTTCGCTTTTAGTTGTAGAAGAGACATTTTTTTCTTTTTTTTTTTTTCACATATATGTATAACTTAATTCACATACAAACAAAATGATTGCGTGTGTATTCGGTATCTGTATCTATATGTTTTTCTTTAAATACGTATAAATGCATGCATACACATTTGTACGCGTATATGGTGTGTGTGTGTGTGTGTGTATGTGTATTTGCAAAATTGTAATGTCTTTCGTGCGCAAGTTACAATATTCGCATACAACAGATATTATATTGTCGTACTCCCGAAGTCCGGGATGTTCTGAGTTTTGATTTTTTATGCACATACTATAAACGTACATGTGAATGTCCGTATAAACCTATATATATATATATATATATCTACGTGCATTTGTGTTTGTGCCTGACTACGTAATTTCGGATATATCGTATCGTGAAATAATTACTGTATGTTTGTGTGAAAAACCTTACGACTCTTAACATAACTATATATATATATATTATAATATATTTAGATAGATTTTTAAAATTGCGATATTGTATGTGGGTAAAAAAAAAAAAAAAAAATTGGGAAAAATTTATGCAAAATAATTCGAGAGTTTTTCGTTTTTGTAAATTGTTTTTGAAAATCGCCAGTAATTTTTACATATCAGGGATTGATATATAAGTTCATATAATCTGAATATGAAATTTTAGATAATTTAACTGAAGGTATACTCAATTTGTCGTCTCGTTTGAAATATTTTATAATTGGTTATGTCTGCCTGGCCGCCCTCACCTACTTGTCCGCTTATCCGTCCCGTTACATATAAATATATATAATACATGTACAGGAATGCGTTTTTATAGAACTTTTACTTGTGGGCATAAGCAGGAGGAGTGTATATGCTTTGCAACGATTCTCAAATGTTTTTCTTCGTATTTTCGGCCATAGCAATGGACATAGTCTTAACCGTAAGCTTTCATATTAGATTTAATCTAATAAATATTAGAGAGAGACGGGGAGCGACAGAGACAGAGAGAAAGAGAGAGAGAGAAGGAGAGAAAGAAAGAAAAAGAAAACGATGAAGAGAAGGATAGAACGAGAGAGAAAGAGAAGGAGGGTGAGAATCAATAGTCAACTGCTTACCCGCTATAAAGTAATTATTAATCAAAATTCATTGATCCCGAGATTCGCTAGGAAGGTAGGCTATCCAGCCAAACATGTGGAACGAAATCATGTACTTTGAAGCCGCCAATGGTACAAAAATTTAAAAATGTATTCCAGTTTGACTTTAAACACTTTTTGAAAAATATAATAATAACGGTCAACAGATAAAATATTAAATATATTCAGTCCATTAGAATTATTAATAAAATTAGAAAAATGCAGATTTTTTTTTTTATTATTTTTAATTCCAGTCTAATTATTGCCATCGCTTTCATTTTCTATTAATTTTTATATTTTTCAGCCTTCGCGGACGGATTTGCGATAGCATTACTCTATATTAGGCTGATTGCTTCAGAATCATTTTCAGAATGAATTTAAACTTGCTTCTCTGCCTTTCTGTCTGTCCTTGCATTCTTATGTTCAGTTTAAATGCCTTGGTTTTTGAGATATTTAGACAAAATCTGGTATACTGACGTGTTTTGAACTGAGCACGCAGGTCGGTTATTGAATATTGATTGGATCGGACCGGTCTCTGTAAAATATCAACTCAGGAGAAGTCTTTATATGAAAAGAAAACGCAATTTTTAAGATACCTTGACAAGCATCTGTAGAAAGTAGAACTTGGACGATCTTCTGTGCATGGGATTCTTCCAAGATAAAAAAGGTTCTAACAAAAAATATGCTCTTACATGACACCAATGCCTAATTTGTACGAGTTCGTATTGAAAATGAGTTTAAAATAGCGTCTTGGCATTTAAATTTGCTAACGTATGTTTGGACCAAATGAATCCCTTTTTCAAGGTTTCATCCTGTGTAGGGATTTTCACTAAATGTAAGGCTTTTTACACCAATGAGCTCTAATTCTTGGTATTTTGTGATGAAAATAGGTAAAGAACAATAAGTTATTGACCAAAAAGTTGACTTTACAGTGTTTTGGTCTATTTTTCATATAAAGATTTTCATAAAAAGCAAACATTTTCAGGGTAAGGAAGTATGATTATTTGTAATATGTCAAGAAACAGTGTGAACAGCACTGTATTAGACGATGGGGTAAAGCGTATTAAAAGGTCAACCTTGCTCGGCTATAATATTTTTCCTGTTTTAATATGATTAATATCAAATGTATTTAATTAATTTCCCATATAGAGAAAGTAGAGATTAAGGAATTTTGCAAAAAATTTAAGCCTCAGCTTAATTATTGTTTTTATTTTCAATCTTTTCTGTGTAATTACTATGATGTCACTCTCATTACTTGGAATTAAGATAATTCTGTTTTAAAGACTGATGATGCAAAAGTATGTGTAATTAACAATAATTTTCTATGAAATGTGTACAGAATATATTCTTTAATCTTACCGGGAACCGCAATCTCTCAGTTCAAAGTCTGACCAATGTTTTAAACAATATTTACGCAGGTCTAGAGCCAAAAAGGAATTACTTTGATTGCAAAAATAGCTGGCTCCTCTTTAGCTCCTCCTAATCATTTGCCTCTTTGCATTAGCCTGTCTATTTGGAGAACATTAATCTTCATCAGGTATTTAACATCTATTTCAGTTAATTTCTCCTCTAATTGCCTGCATTTACTCGGCTTTCGCAGAATGTTTGTGGTTCAGTTTAGAATTCTGATTTTTTCTATGTCTTGCAGTAATGTTTCCTGAAAAACATTAATCGTTTATGAGTTTGTCTCTCTCCATAACAGTCCAACACAATTTAAAATTGTGATTTTTTTCCAATAAAAAAAAGCTCAACAGTAAGAATAGCTCCAAGTTTCCATGTTCCTGAGCATAAACTAAGAGAATGCATTGAATTTATGAGCTCGGTATTATAACACTTTAGTTAAGACTTAAGGACCTGTTTTGAATTTGTTTCAGATTTTATTTGTTTCGCGCGCGTCTCTTGCTAGAAATGGGTGATCCATCAAGCAAAGTCCACGCTAATGTGAACTTAGTATCAGTTCTTATTATAGACAGTTGTGGTTCTCAGAAATTCAATCAAGGTCAAAAATTCAATTTTGATATATCTTTTATTTAAGACTTCATAGAAATTCTACGGCGTTTCGTGGGTTCATTCTGCCTGGGGTAGCCTGCCTTGATAGGGATAATATAGAGACACCTTTTGAATAGCATATGCTATAGAAATATAAGAAACAGATTAGATAATCAATGCGAAATTCGATAAAGCAAAATAATAGAGAAAGAGTCCACAGCATCCCTTTATAAAGAATTTATATTAAAAAAATATGTACAAAAAAAAAAATTTAATTAAGTAAAACATTTTTGCATTAACTTAAATTCATTGTCTGTGATGCACGTGGATTCATATTACTAAGGGAATGCATCGAAAGCATTCAACCTATACAATGTATTCCAAAAACAGTCTGTAACTCTCGGAAAGAGAATCTTGTCTGGTTTTGACAGCTAGTGCCTGGCCTGTTATTGATGTTGCTTGCATCAATTGCGCACTAAGCAAACAAGACTCGTAAATACATGTGGCTTAAGCTTTCATGTGGCCGACTTCATGAAATGCAACTATATAAGGTCATTAAATTCATTAAATGAAATTCATTATTGAATGAAAATTAAGTCGCAACGTTTGAAATGATTTTGAGATTAAAATCGTCATTTTGCTTCTTATGCAGTGAGCTTGCTTCACAAGTTGTGTACACAGATTCGAATCTACTTGAACGAGAGCTGATGTAATGCATACCATTACCTCTCGCTTATGACGCCTTCTTAGCCTGTCTTTCTATCAACTATTTTCCCATAAATGTTTTCTTTCTTATAAGGGCGACTGTAGCATTTGATCGAAGAGCTAGGTAGATAGATAGGCTTTAAGGAAGAAATTAAATCAAATGTCATCATATAAAGCGATAACACAAGGAAATGAATTTTTGGCTTTTCTCTAAAATGTATTCTTATTACATTCTTTAAGCCACCGCAACCATTGAGGCATTGATAGGCAATCCGATCCGCCAACTAAAATTTGATTTGATTTCTACTGATCGTACGATCATATTTTGTAAAATAGTTGTAATAAAAATTTTATTTGTCATCAGGTGATATATTACACCGTGGCCATACGAGCCTGCGCTGCTCACACATTTTTATTCTAAAGAAACAAAAAATTCATACCCATGCGTACTAATGCTTGAGACTAATTAATGCTAATCTTTTGCTTTCTTTTTTGTTTGTTTATTATTTATAAACTATCTACTGCAGTAATATATGTTCGTTTCATTATAAGTAGAAATCTGTTAATTAATATTTCATTTACTTTCGTTTGCCCGTTTAAGTTGAAATTTTACAAACACGCTTAACATAAATGATAATATAATGTAGAATAGTTGTTGTAAGATGTTGGATTTGCTTTACTTAAGAAAAACTCCTTGAAAGGACTTTAAGAATGTAATGCGAACGAAGCATTCACAGAAAGCAATAGTGCAAGCGATACTTGGAGAAGATACGAGTCAGGTTGTAATAGACAAAAAACATCTAAACCGAGGAATACATGGCCTACAGCAGCTCGCGTAATACAATACTAATCTTATTTTGCTCGTGAAAAATGAAAGATTATAGTTCATTATGATGTAAATGCTCAGTGCTTCAAGGGGGAAAGGTAACCCAAAATTTTAGCTAAATTTGGCCAAATTTACATTCTCTCTCTCTCTCTCTCTCTCTCTCTCAAGAATTAAATGCTCTTCATCTGTTTTCGTCATCAAATACGCAGACTTCGATTTTGTTACGCTTGTTCTCCAAGCAGCCTCTATAAAGGAAGTTCTCTCAAGTATGAACTTATGTGGTCGCAATATACCATAGCAAAAATTTTTATACTGAATTGCAGTCCTGGATAATTTTCATCAGAGAATCCAAAAATTATATCAGATTGTAATGTAATTACTTATTTTTTGCAGGGCTAGTTATGTGGAAGAGAATGAATTTTTCCCGCAATTCTTTTATTTTTATCGAGAAATATTTAAAATTTACAATTTATGTGTTAGTTTTTATTGCCCACGAAGACCTTATAAGAGAAATGGTCGTAGAAATGCTTTCAAGCACGTTAGTCTACCATAATTGAACATACTCTAGCAAGTACTGTCGAGTATATACATTTTTAAAACAAGCATTTACTTAAAGGAAAAATAATTTGGAACAGAATTATTTTCCCAGAATTTCTTTCACATTACATACTTAAGCGCATCAAGCTTTTTTGTATAATCCGTACGGAAAATTGATGTTTACTATCACAAATTTTCCTTCAATGAAATTCAAATTAATGCAATAAATTTTCTTAAGAACATACTCATGTGACAGTTTATAACATCCAATATATTAATAATAAATTTTGTTAATATCATGCATGTGTGACACTTTATAATACGCTTCAGTTTCATTAAATCAAGTTAACATTCCGCAGGAGTGATGTTAGAGCACTTAAGATGTTCGTAATCATAGCATAGAAATTTATTATTTAATCGCAGGGTAATATAACACTGTACATATAATGTATAAATTCATATCTCTTATCGTTATTATTATTATTAGGCTCGATACTTTTTAGACTACGTAATAATATGTTTTTTTTTTGTTTTTATCTTCTTACATTGCGAGTATTCTAAACTGAGGTTACTTCGTTAAACATGTGATGGTTGAACTGCATTTGAATTACGTTACGTGGCTTATTGCAATCTCTTATCAGTGAATGAATTAGTTAGTGATAAACCCAATTTCTTATTAATCTTTAAATGTTTTGTATATATTTTTAGAAATAATTGCATATTTTCTTACTTCAATATTCTCGATTAATTACAAGTTCCTTTCACTTTTTCCCACATATATAATATACGTATGCATTGAATTTCTGCGATAGTAGCTGATTCTGAAAAGACGCCATTTTGAAACAAATACCAAAAAAAGCAAAAAAAAAAAGAAAAAAAGCGTACAATATAATACAGAATGAAATAGAAGTGAAATAAAGTTGTAAAAAAGAGAGTAACGCGATACTAATACCATAACAAAATTTTGATAAAAAATGATAATAATATCAAGGAAACATGAATTGAAACCTAAATATATGCAAAGATATGTAGAAGGAAAAGCGTACAATAACAACAACAATTATTATTATTATCGTAAATACGAAATCATCTAAAAGATAATTCGAAGATACTCAGTGCAGTGAAATGTGAAAGAATTTCGAAAAACGAGATAACTAACGTAAAAGAGTTAGATAAAAAATAAGTGAGAGAACGAGTGCCGTACAAAAGCATTTTGTCGTATAAGATAAGAAATTATCTAAAAAATGAAATTAAATCTAACTAAAATTGAAGTAATTTTTTTAATTAAACATTAAGTTTTTTTTTTTTTTTTGGAGTCATTGCGATAGTGAAATATAACGAGTGGTTGCATAGATTTTTGTATATCGACATTCACACAAAACGAAATGTATTTTCTTTTTTTTTTTTTTGTTTCTCGGCGCTCACTCACGATTCCCAATTTGGTTAATTTAAGAATAACGTGACAATGAAATTTTACTTTTTTTCTCTTCTCTTGAAATACAGTTAAATAATTCTTAGAGTTAATTTTTTTCATTATGAGTGGTTTAGTGTTTATTTTCTCCTTTCATTGAAAACTTTTATGGGCTTATAAATATTATTATGCATATGAATTAATATAAGGATAATAATATCAAGGCCTTAGCAGTAAAAATAAAATGAGCCAATGTTTCTACAAAGCTCTTCAATGCATTTCGCTCGACTTACTTCCAGCTAATTTCTTCTATTTCCGAAAATCTGGTAATTAGAATATAGAAATATGAAAAATATTTTGGAATTATTCTTTGGTTGTAGACAAAGGGAGTCTAATCTGAAATTTGAATTAAATTTTTGTACAAATTCTGCAAAATTCTCAACATAGCACCTTAGAAAGGCTACGTTTTTATATACACCGAGAAGTATACCCACGTTGCCCCTTATATCGAATTCTGCATCAATCTAAGTATCTCTGTCTGTCTGCCTGCCTGTCCACCTATCCGTTGGCGTATTGTATACTCTAAGCATTCTCTTGAGTGTCAAAAATTTAAATATTCTCGCATACAAGTGGATGTTGAAATTGAGCTAAATCGCTCAAGAGACCCACTTAAGCGCCTGCAGTAAAATGTAAAATGAGAAGAGCTCGATTTTCAAAAGCGCAAGGCGAGACCTTTATTTTTAAGTTCAGAAGATTGTTTATAGGAGATGTTACATACACAGAAAGACGAGCATATAGACGGACAGACGGGAAGACGGACATGCTTATATCGATTCAGGTGCTGATATATACTTTTTGGGCTATGTGTGAAGTTGCGTTGTAAATGTTTCACCGAAGCGTGTGTTGTCTGTTATCTTTCGGTGATGAATATAAAAATGGATTTCTTATATGGCACTTATAAATTGCAGCAGATAGAATGGTAAAAACTTGTGCGCGTTTTTTATAGGTGAATATCCAGTTCATTTGTTAAGATAAAACACGAGGATATAGAAGATACCGCCAAAGCCATATAATAATGTTTTATTTGCTTCCTTTAAGAATCCTTAATTGTACCCACGGCCAGACGAGCTCGAGTCATATCCATTTTTGGATATAACCATCAATTGAGAATTATTTTTTTTATTCAGCAAGTCTATTCTTATCTTAAAGAGCCTCATTCGGAAAATTACAAAAAAGAAATTTCTTGAGACACAATCCCTTTCCATCGCACAAAATCCTTATCCCTTAACCTTTTCATTAGGTATAAAAATGTTTGCAAATCATAAATGTCTCTCTAAGATCAAACAAGGCTGATGTTTAATTTTCATAGTGTTCCCATTGTCAAAGCAACTCCGCGGCAACACCCTACTCCTGGTGAAAAAGAATTATTTTTTACCCAGAAATCCAGGTTACTTACTGCATATTTTCTCATGGATAAAAGATACAGAAAATTCGATACAGACCCGAATTTATCGTTAATTGTGGATGTGTTAGTAAACCAGTAACAACCATTTTTACCTTGAATATGAAGGTGATCCAAATGACCATTTGACTCGCAAGTTTTCGTAAACATCTTCACGGGAACGAAAGTTATTTACCAAAGTATAAAAGAACTCATATCTAATTTACTTGTAATCGGGTGGAAGAAGCGCTAATATGGCTTAGAATAAATGAGACGCAATTCGCAAACAAATTGGAATTGAAATTTTATAGTTAGTTGCTGGACGTATTAGAAAACCGATCGCGATCATTTTTACGCCAAACTTGCAAATAGTGCTGGCGAACGTTTGGGAAGCAGCTTTTCAGAAAGCAGCTGGGTCGAAAGTTATAAATGAAGTTTTGAAAAAATTATCAGTGCTTTCGAGATTGCCGTTGTTTCGTTTCTTCTGCATAATGGGCCAAACTTCAGTCCTCTTATCTTTACTCAGCACACTACATATACAACATCTAGAAAAAACAAAATGGGCGTGTTCCAGAAAAAGAGATATATATTTGCTATATGACATTATTAAAAAGCAAGATGTGGCATCTAAACATGTCTACTTCTTTATGCAGAATTTTTAAGGTTGAAATCAAAAGCCCGTCAAAATGACGGGTGCCATGCATCTACTCTTAAAAGACAATTCAGGTTGAATTCCTTTAATCTGATGCGCCCATCATAATAATAATAATAATAGTTTAACTTATTCATTACGAATACAGCACTGCGGCAAAAAATTCATACGTACTGGTAACCTAATTTTTTATTTCTATGCAGGCAACAACAAAGTAACGAATTCTCCGTTAATCACATGAGACAAACTACGACAGATATATAAGGGAAATCGATTGAAGTGTAAACTTTATTGTAACTTAAGTTCATTCCATATTAAGGATCTTCGGCTACTGTTGCTTGATGACCTTAATTGTTGCAGTTTTTATCAACTTTTTGATTATGTGAACTTTTTCTATGCCTACCATCAACCAAGGATGAATGTACATAAGTTTGTAAGAATGCCAAAAATGTATAGCAGGACTCTTGCATATAGAATACATAAAAAAATTGTTAAAGACATGATTTCGGGTTAATTAGGACGCAGCTATCTACTAATCTGTCAGTCAGTTGTCTTTTATCGTAACTTCTTCAGCTACATATTGAAAGTCGACAGAAATGTTCTTGCAGTAGTTTTTCGGAATCAAGATATTCAATGAAATTGATATTGATGATGAGTGTATATAATGCAAGGTAAATTTGAGTCCTATTCAAGTCTATTTCAAATCAATTTGACTTTTTTTGCCTGTCTGTTAACTGAAACTACGCTTACCTTAAGAAACCAAAATTGACTTGAGATGTTTCTTTACCACTATTAAATCATATCAATTAAATTGGTCCGTTCATGCTGTCCACAATTACCAAAAATGCTGAAAATTTCCTCCACTTCTCAGATTGATATGCAAAGTTTGTTTGAACTTAATCTCTAATTATTGTGAAGTGTCTGTTGAGGGTTATCATCTTGCTCTTGTTTCCAAAATTTTCCCAAGAATGACTATTATCAAGGTTTATATGGTCGGTTTCACAATACCACCTATGGAAGTATTGCCCAGTTATTGTTATTTGATCGAGTTGTTTTTTGAAGGAAATTGTAATTTCAGTTTACGTAAAATCAAAATGCTAGTAGTTTTTGTACCCCACTCTAAACTTCACTTTAAGTGAAGTCATTTTTTTTTTAATCAAACACTTTTTCCAAACAATTTGATTATGTTTATCTCTCTGTCCGTTCATCCGACCGTAGTCGACTGTTCTTATATTAAACACTTTTTTCAAACAATTGAATTATGTCAATTTCTCTGTTCGTCCATCCGACCCTACTCGACTTTTTGATATCTCTTCATTTCTATATTCAATATATAAGTCCAGGTATTTTCCATGTTTTGGTGAGCAAATTCTAGTTACCCTCTGTATTTTGAAAAAGTCGTTTTCAATTTTAATATATCTCGACTAGAATCAGCGAAGAATATCCATTTGTTATACGAAATGATTGCGAAAAATTTGATTAGGATAGGCCTACGTTTTGAATCTCCTCCATTACAAACATTTTCGGAAGGAATCAGCCTTCATATGACAACACCGTTTTCATGAAAACCGGCACAAAAATAATAATATGAGAAGATTAATGGAAGGGTGGATCGCAAAGATCTATTTTTCGAACTTCTTGATACAGAAAGCTTTTCATGAAAAGCGCATCTTTATATAAGAACAAAGGGGAAGTTCTTTGGTGAAGACAGCTTTATTAAATCTGGTTCAAGTCGGTCCACATTGCAAGGTTCGCTACGAAAATGAGCTTTTGCATGACAACAAAATATAATTCTTCGAGTTTTATAACGAAAATCGGTAAGAACAGAATTGTCGTGGCCTAGGACATCTAATAGTTGACTTTTCTAGAGTTTTTTTTACTTCTCCTAGGACATCGTCATAACAAGCTATGTTTTTTTATACCCATTATCGAAGGATGAGTCGTGTATTCATTTTGTCAAAACGTTTGCATCAGAGACTCGACAAAGTATATACATTCAGCATCAAATTTTAAATCGATTTAAATATGTAAGTCTGTCCCTCTGTCTGTCTGTCCACCTGTCCAATGTCTGTTGTAAACATTGTCCTGGTTAGAAAAATGAATTTATAGACTACAAATTTGGTAGAAACATTGGACCAAATCGTTCAAAGGACACTTCTACGGTATCATCTAAACTAAGAACACCTCTGTTTTTTAAAAGGAATATCAAATTGTTTTTTTTTTGCTCATTACTCAACAATATATATTCCAAGGGTGATGTCGTAACACTTGTATAAAAATGGGAAAAATGATCACGCCTACCCAATGCTAGCGTGTATAAAAAAAATATAAAAAAAATGTGTTTTTTTTTTCAATACTTTTATAATCCGCAGAAACAAGCATCGAAAATCCCACATAGTATATAAATTCTTGGCCCGTCTGTCCATCTGACGGTCTGCGCAACTGTGTAGTGCAAATTTGCGAAAGAATTTTGGAGGGACCTAAACTTTTCACGGGACATTCCCGTAACACCTACATGTCTATGCGACAAAAACTTTTCTTTTGAAAATAGAAAAAATCAGCTACGCCCACTCCATTTAATGGGGCATGAAAACATAGTTCTTTTCTTGTTTTTGTCTTTCTTAGGATAACAGTGACGGGATCGAATATAACTTTCTTACTTGTTTAACTTCCGAAGTGAATTGGACTTGAAGTAATTCTTATGTACGTTAAATAATTTTCTGTAACAAAAATTATGAAATGGACTTTGCTAAAACCAATTGAAGCCAACATCTCTCTCAGAATTCTTTCCACTAATCCCGAGATTAATTGCTTTTGGCAATAAAGATGAGTCAAAGCGATCCTGATGATATTTTGAAAAAATGATTTTCCGTCCAAATTAATAGTATTTCGCGGATCTTCTTCTGAAACTTTCCCTTGCAATTATGAAAATGAAAGTCACCACCAGCAAGAAATTTTCGAAAGGACTTTTGTCATTTACCTGCACTTATCGAAATTTCTATTTTCGATCGGTTGAATTAAAGCATTTTTTGAGTAAGAAATCAGTCAAGCACAATATCAATTGAATATTCGTATTCAAGGACAAATGTGTTGCACCTTAATATATAATAAAAAAAAAAAAAAAATAAAAAACCATATCTCTATCTGCAAAGATAAAAGTTGGCTTTTCATGCCCTATATATTCATTTAAAATGAATTAAATATTTCTTTAAAAAGTATCTAAAAATTATACAATGAAAGCAGTTGCAGAAAAGAGAACAAGTGCTGGATGTTAGCTGCATTGCTTAATATTACACATCCATGGGCATCCATATATATGCATATATATATATATATATATATGTGTGTGTGTATGTATGTATGTATGTATGTATGTTTGTATGTATTATAAAACTCATAGGAAATAAATACCATTCTATATAACGAGAGGAAAATTTGTAGGTAAGGTAGGAACGAACCTCGACAATACAGCAGAAACAATGACAACGATAACAGTAAAAGCTTAAGCAACAAAAACACACAACGAATTACAACGAAAAATACACACATTTAGAAGAAGCAGGCTTTAGGCGCATTTACTCAAACAACAACAGTTACAATGTTATACTACTCGTATGCATTGTATGAAAAGATTTTAATATTGTATGTGGGGAAGAAAAATCAAACACATTCGTTTTTCATTTCTGATGCTATTTTTTACTGCCGTATAAATACCGAAAGGAACAAAACAAAAAAAAAAAACAAAACAAATAAACCAAAAAAAAAAAAAAAAACAAACAAAACAAACAATTGTATATTCAACCAATGTAATGGTAAAGTGAAGTGAATAAAATAAAAAAAAAATAAAACAAAATTTTTTTTTTCTTTTTTTTTTTTTTGTAGAAAATTCAATGCCATGCCAAAGGCCTGATTGCTGCTGGCTGACTTTAGTTGTAGGGCAATTTTTGCTTTTAACGAAATTAAAAAAAAAAAAAAATAATAATAATAACTTGAAAATGTGACTTAAAGAAATATTTAATTTATATTATTTTTTATGCAGATTATTAAAATTAATTTGTTATAGAAAGCAAATCGACAAAAAAAAAAAGAAATGAAAATGTTGTTAAACGGGCATCTAAACAGCTTTAGGCACAATTACAAAAACTTTTTACCTCAGTATAGTGCTAAATATAAAAATCAACAATTTCTTATCATAAAGCAAAATAACTGAATTCAAGTGCTTAACATCTTTAAAAAATCTATCCATAAATCATTGAAAAACTCTTTGAAAAAGCACAACACTTTAAACTTTTTTTAGTTAACTTAACTAAACTGAAATCGCTGTGTTTTGCTTAAAGCATTTGCCGGTAAATTAATTGAAAACATGAGAAAAACGATATCAGCACCGAGACCGTTAGCATTACCCTATTTTCACTTTCATCATGCCAGCTTTTTGTTTACGGTATTGTTGGTTTTACTTACGCTACCGTTAAAGGAGGCAACACCTCAGCGGCCTCTTCTTAATCATACTTCATATAATTCCATACCAACGAGTCAACATAATTACAAATTACGTAATGGTCGAACTCATGATATACCGCCAATACCACCTTCTACGATGGCATCTATGCCACCGCGTAGGGCTCTTTACGAAGAATACGATAGTACCGGTTTGCCACCTTTGGGGGGACGACGTGATAGTCGGCGACGTTTGAATTTGGCTGGCTTAGGAGGCTCAGGACCACGTGGTAATAATGCTCGCCGTGGCATAGATTCATTGCGCAAAGAATTGATGAAGCCATCTGTGGGCGGTCCTGGTGGAGGCATTAGCAGCGGCCATAGTATAAGTTATCCGGCATATTCAGCCACATCTTCAATTGGAAAAATTGATGGTATCGGCAGTTTGGGACCAGCGCATCGCTATGGTGATCCTTTGCAACCGGCTACTATACTTGCACCGATTAATTCTTTATATCCTACTGGTATACCACCCGATCATTACTTAGCTAATCTTCAAGGTAAAGGAAAAATACTGCTACTAATTACATTAGGCTAACGTTACATCATCGCTTGGCGATTTTTTTTGTTTGCCTTTTAGATCACAAATATACCCGCATTACACCCAGATTGAATTCTATTTCGGAGATACGAAAACTAAATAACGAGGCTAAGCAGCATGGCCAAGCAGACGAACCGGCCGACGGTGTGGATGACGACATAATCTTGGAGGAACACAATGATCCGTTGCAAGTAATCAAAGATCAGATCCGCAATTCACAACCACAATCGGTAAGATTTTCCCCATAAAACTTTCTATTAATAAATCAGTGAACGGAATAAGGAACAGAACTGGAACAGAAACAGTTATGTATATTTTAGTGCCTGAACTCAAAGTTTTTCATCAGGAGAAATAATTTTGAAAACAACAGGCGGTTATATATCTTAACAAGTTTTGTTAAGTGTCTTACTGAGTTTAATAAAAAATTGATTGTCTATAAGGCTTCTAATGGTGCATTTCTTCTGTGCTCGATTTCATTGATTTTATCAAATCAATTTACTTCAAATCGTTGTGCACTTTGCGTTGAATTCATCAAACGGTTAATTTCGCCTTATAAATGTGTCACAACAACAGGAAAGTGTTTGTTTGTTTTTGATCTGATGCACAGGATTTCAACATAACTTTGCTAATTTCGAAATTCCTTTACTGATTTTATTACAAGTAAGGTCTGATGGTTTTACCTAAAATTAACTGAAATTACTCTCACTATGAATGCACTATAAACAGGCTTTCTGCATATTGTTAACGGAATAAGAAAATTGCACACGTGCGTAACACATGCATGAGCACTTTGTACCACAACTTGAGAGGATTGTTGTATATGCCCAACTTCCTAGCCCTCTAGCTTAAGGGTTCCTATGAATCCCACCATTTTCTTTGACCCGGAGCATCATAGTGTGTCTGGCGTTACGAAATGTTCAGAAGTACTCGGACTAATACCGCGTGTGGGCGCCCATTACGGCAAAATGTATCCGTTTGCAGAATCTGCGCATTTTCCTATCTGTTATGCTCATATTTTTCCGATCATGTGTGAGAGAGTTATGTTTAGTGTAGAAGCCAGTGAGCAAGTAATAGTGACTTGAGCAATTTATGTGCTCTACCGGAAAGTTTCACGAATCCCTTTGCTTGCCGTTGTTTTGCGTTATGCTAAATGACTTTTTAGTCATTTTGCATTATTAGCCCCTTAATTTGATTCCTTGGTAGGCGTAAGATGTTTCTTTACCTCTGTATGTAAAGCGTACCAACAGTTTGTGAATTTATCATAAAAAACGCCTAATAAACGAAAGTGTGTATGCAAAATGAAACCCTATGTGAAACTTACTGTGCGAAGAGTTATTCCTTTAGGTCAAAAATCCTCAAATTTAGTTTTGAATAATAATTTTAATCTTTCGCCTATAATTTTTCGAAAACTTATCGCTCCACATGGCGAAGTAGCAATCATTTTCGACGAACTGAAAAGTAGTTTAACGAGGTCTATATTATAGAAACACAGTAAAGAGATAGTTGATTTTAAGACCAAAACTTGCAATCTTCTTCAGCATAGTTTATTGTTCAAGTATTGCGTTGTCGCCTAAGTAAAACCGATTTTATAAGTTCGCGGGTGCACACCTACGCGTAAGGAATACATTTTTAATCTTAAATCTTTGAGACTTCGGTAGCGTTCAATTGATATTCCGGGAAATTATTTGGAAATACATTTTCAAAGAGGAAAACATTTAAAGAATTTAGTAAAATATTCTTTACAGAATCTTTACGTCGCCCATACGGAGGGAACACCGTCAGTTATTGAGGACCTATTAGGCGTAAAGTGCAATTTTGAAACACCTTGCGCTTGGAAATGGACTGAAAATTTGCCAGATGGTTTTCATATAATGAGCGGCATAGAGGTGACCAAGAAAAATATGACTGGTTTATATCCGGGGCCGTTGGCCGATTCGGTGGACGATGCAAACGGTAAGTCATTTTCTTTTGCACCCGCTTTTCGATAAGTAATGAGTTGATTAAATAATTTTTAGGGCATTTCCTTTACGCTCGCTTACTACCCACTACTATGCAAATCAACTTGACCTCGCCTCAGTTTAGCACAACAATGGAGAAGTGTTTTCTAGAAATTTATATTCATCAAAGCGGTATGAGTCATGGTTTATTTAGTGTCGTCGTTGAGCCATTGCATTCGCAAGAGAATCCCTGGGTACCTGCTGAAATTGTTGGCGATAATTATCGTCAATGGTCGCGAAAATTTTTCAAGTTAGGTCGAATCACACGGGATTTTCGTATTGTTTTTGAAATTGTTCCGAAACTGATGGAAGGTCAGAAGGCTCATGTTGCCATTGATAATTTGCGAATGGTCAATTGTTTTCCCGAAGGCACTAAATCGGATAAATGCGGAACATCTCAAGTCAAGTGTATGATGAATAAGGTTCCCGTTTGTATACCATTGCCAAGAATTTGCGATATTACCAAAGATTGCGATGATGCTGAAGATGAGCTCTTGAATTGCGGTAAGTCATATCATCAGATTGTAACCTATTTTAACCTCGATTATCTTTGAATTTTTTATTACGATAACCACGTGATAAAAATGTGATAATTTTATATGCATTATGTCTATAAATCGCATTTATGAGTTATAATTTATGCAAAGGCAGTTGACCATTTAAACTGTGATAAGTTATTGTTGATATTGCACTTCGGACCATTTGCATGACCCTACAGAAAAGTTCAATGTAAATAGTGTAATGTTTTTTTTTTTTTTTTTTTTTAAGTGGTTGTTGAGTTCAGTTGAAAGATACACAAACGAGCAAATTATCGTGCACTTTAAGAATGAAATAAACGAGGGAAGATGCAGGAAGTGTTAATGACATTAAAGAAGCAAATGCAAAGCAAACGTAGTGCTTAACAAGCAATAGGTTAAAAATAAATAATCTTTTTACTGCATATAGAATGGGAGGGTAAGATGACACTAATCAAAAGTACTCGCATCGCATAATCGCGTTCTTAGCAAAGAAAAAACGACAAGTAATTAATAATTTTTTTATTTATTTATTTCCTTTTTTTTTTTTTTTTTATTTAAATCAAGATAAAATACCTTATGGTGGACGTTGTGATTTTGAGAATGATTGGTGCGGTTGGCATGATTCGGGTAAAACAATTTTAGCTTGGTCTCGTCACACTGGCTCATCGCCTACGCACGATACTGGACCTGATGGGGACCACACGTATCAGCATTTGTTAAATGCCACTGGCGGCTATTACATGTTAGTTAATATGAATCAACATAGCAATAATAGCGAGAAGGGTGCCCTTATCGGATTCGCGAGTAATGCTATTATGATTAGCAAAACTTTTAATCCGCCGCCTTTAGTTCATGGTAATCCAAATTCACCGTATCGCAATTCGTGTGTGGTGCGTTTTTATATTCATCAGTTTGGCAAAAATCCCGGCAGTATTAACCTTTCGGTTGTGGAAATGAAAGAGAAAGAAAATATTACTACAACTTTATGGTGGAGTACGAAAAATCAAGGTGCCGATTGGCTAAGAGCAGAATACGTTTTGCCTAATATAACCTCAAAGTAAGTTGACAGACAGAGCGAAGTACACGAATAGCATATGTGGATGATAAACGTTTTCCTTAAAGGTATTATTTGCAATTTGAGGCGCGCATGGGTATGCGGATTTATTCAGATGTAGCTGTGGACGATTTTTCTTTATCACCGGAATGCTTCGGTATAAATATACCGAAAGACTATCTTAATGGGTACAATTACTGGGATGTACGAAATAAATATAAAAGTCCTTCACATAAAGATTTTGAATATAAAAATTGTAAGTAAAGTATTAAGAGCGAAGCTTGCTCTTGCTTTACCGTTTATTTTTTCCTGTTTTTTTTTAATTTTCTAGATCTGGAATTGACTTCTTGCGATACACGTGGTATGATAGGTCCCAATCAGTTACAGTGCGAAACATTTTATAAGGACACTAACAGAAGTCATGTCCTGAAAGAAGTGCATGTCGTGGAAGATCAAAGTTCCTACAAGGGTATGCAAAAATGGAAAGTACCCCATGAGGGCTATTATACGTAAGTTAAATGAACTGGGAATTGTTGGTGAAAGGTGATGAAAGGTTCCCATTGCACTTCCTATGTAGAATTATAGCTAAAGGGGCTAGTGGTGGTCTAGGCTCAGGAGGAGTGGGTTCCTCACGTGGCGCTGTGACTGTCTCTATCCTCGAGCTACACAAGAATGAGGAACTTTACGTCTTAGTAGGTCAACAGGGAGAAAATGCTTGCATTAAATCACTCGGCTATATTGAAGAGGGATGCGGCTCGGATCTATCGGACTTGGATCTCAGTAAATACAGTTTTAGCTCTAAGCAACAAATGGTAAAAAATATCTACATTGAACATGGCGCTGGCGGAGGAGGAGGAGGCTCATATGTTTTTCTTGTAAGTCATTAAGCATTCATGAGCAGGTTGATAGCATTAAGTTTAACTCCTTTAGTTGAATTCGGCAAAGAATGAAGCGGTTCCATTGTTGGTGGCTGGCGGTGGTGGAGGTTTGGGCATTGGTCAGTACTTAGATGAGGACTTTCAGCACGGGCAGAAATCCAATCCTGGCCGATCAAGTACTACCGGGCAGATACATGGTGAACTGGTGAATAAGATTACTGCAGGACCAGGAGGTGGTTGGCGAGCGAAACCTGATCAAGCTTTAGATCCAAGGTTCGGCGCGGCTCTTCTACAAGGAGGTCGAGGGGGTCATTCATGTTTTGTAGAAATATTAAATAATGGATCTTCTACAAATCGCCATGGCCAGGGCGGCTTCGGTGGTGGAGGTGGCGGCTGTAATACTGGCGGTGGTGGCGGCGGCTATTCTGGAGGCGACGTCTATCTAAATGTGTCAAATGGAGAAGGTGGAACATCCTTTATTAGCAACAGCCGCAGCTTAAAAGAATTCAATTCTATTTACGAGGGTGCCAACTCAGGGTCCGGATCTGTAATAATTATAGCAGCTATTGAAGGTTGCGGTTGTGATTATCGTTGCGTTGCATTGGATGAATACAGAACCAGCGTGCGTTGCATTTGTCCAGAGGGCTGGCGATTGAGAAAGGATAACAATACTGCTTGTGAAAGTAAGTTAGCACAAAGAAAAAGAAGAACAAGAAAGGACGACTAAAACTTTTTTTATTAATTTTTAGTGTTGTATGAGGAGCGAATACCTTTTCCCTATTTAATAGCATTCTTTATAGTTTTGGTAGTTTTGCTGGGGGCCTCCCTCACGGCCCTTATAGTCATTTTGTGTAAGTTACCATTAATTTAACAGATTTTGTAGATTTTAGGCAAATATTTCATTTGATTATCTTCATCACAGATAATCGTTATCAACGTAAAAAGCAAGCTAAACTTCGGCACATGATGCTTTTGGAACAAGATGTCCAACTGAACCGTTTACGTCACAATGTTGATGATACAAATCTTAACAACTTCAATCCTAACTATGGCTGCGATGGTATACTTAATGGTCATGTTGATGTAAACAGCCTGCCTCAAGTAGCGCGCGAAAGCCTTCGATTAGTCAAGTAGTTGATCATTATTGAAAATTTCCACCAATATATTATGCTTTTCCCATTTTTTTACGACTTACAGGGCTTTAGGTCAGGGCGCTTTTGGCGAAGTTTATCAGGGCTTATATCGTCATCGTGATGGTGACGCTGTCGAAATGCCAGTAGCAGTGAAGACTTTGCCTGAAATGTCTACTCGTCAGGCTGAAGAAGATTTTCTTATGGAAGCCGCCATTATGGCTAAATTTAATCATCCCAATATGGTTCACTTAATTGGCGTTTGCTTCGATCGTCATCCCCGCTTTATTGTTTTGGAGCTATTGGCTGGCGGCGATTTGAAAAATTTCCTTCGTGAAGGCCGCAATAAACCGGAACGTCCTTCTCCCTTAACCATGAAAGATTTGGTGTTTTGTGCTTTGGACGTGGCCAAGGGTTGCCGTTATATGGAAAGCAAACGTTTCATACATCGTGATATAGCTGCCAGAAATTGTTTATTGAGCAGCAAAGGACCGGGACGCGTAGTGAAAATAGCAGATTTTGGCATGGCGCGGGATATCTATCGTAGTGATTATTATCGTAAAGGTGGTAAAGCTATGCTTCCAATTAAATGGATGCCTCCAGAAGCTTTTCTAGATGGTATTTTTACTTCTAAAACGGATGTGTGGTCATTTGGAGTTTTATTATGGGAGGTAAGTTTAAAAGAAAGAAAAGTTTTGTGAAAATTTTAAACTCCTTCGTTTCTGCATAGGTTTTCAGTTTGGGTTTAATGCCCTACACGGGATTACCGAATCCAGAAGTGATGCAATTAGTTACCAACGGGGGACGTTTAGGGTCTCCGCCTGGCTGTCCACCGGCTATTTATAAAATTATGGCGGACTGTTGGAACCCCACGCCAGAAGATCGTCCCACATTTTCGAATTTATTGGAGCGTTTAACCACTTGCACACAGGCAAATAGAACGTGGCTAGCAAAACGTTTGCAATCTAATAAGTTATGCTTCTCTTTTTTAGGATCCCAGTGTTATGAATGCTCCTTTGCCTTGCATATTACGCCCGCCCTCGACAGAACGTGACCAGACTATAATGCGACCACCACGTACAGATGAATTTTGTCTGCAAGTACCCCATACCGATTACCTAATACCATTACCGGGTATACGCAATGGAGGCGAATACGCCGACACTGCTACGCGTAATACGGTGGCAGTAAACACCGGAACTGATGTTTGCACTCCACCAGGCATATCACCGCCCTCGGCCCCTCAAAGTGCAAACACTGAAGACGAACATGGAGGCGGCATGAATGAAAACCCTTGCCATTGGGAAACTTCATTCATTTTACCGAATTCGAAAAGTGATCAACCATTATTGAACAGCACATTGGAATCGCAGAAAGTATCATGTAACGTAACATCGAATGGTCAGACTTCTGTAACTAACAGCGGTCAAAATAGTAGTAGTCAAAGATCTCCCGTTATTAGTGTAAGTGGTGGAATACAAACACAACCAACTAGTCCTCAAGTTGAAGAAGAGGAAGAAACGAAATTGATTAGCTTAGACACACCGCAACCAACACCGACAACTATTCAGCCACCATTATCGTTCACAACGCAACTGGATGGCATTACACTCGATCCCGGTGCGCTAACGAAGGCGAATGCTGCAATCAAGCAGCAATGTTCTTACGCTAACTTACAACTAATGACGAATCCTAAAACGAATTGCAGTGATACGTTGTTATCGGAGAAAATGGGAAACGGTAGCATCGCAACGCATAATTCTAGTGTTATAAACAATGCGAATGATGTGATAAATGCCAATGCGACTACGGGCAATAATTCAACAGCAGTTACAGCAACAACAACAACAACAGCAAACAATACGGGAGCAAATGCCCCACCATTTACAATACAAGGCTATGCTGAAAAATTTAAAGAAAATCATTCAGAAATAAGCTGTTAAGCTGCTTAAATACGCCAGTAAGTAGCAAGTCCAGTGAGAAGGAGAGTTTTTCAAAGAGTCGATAAAGATTCTCAATAAAAAAAGGGAGAAAAAATTTCATACAGGGATACAAAACAAAATTAATGAGATAAAGGAAAAGAGAGAAAGAGAGAGAGAGAGCGGGAGTCAGTTTTGAAAGCGTTTGCTTTCAAACACCGGCAAACCAATCTCGAGCAAGCTGCTTGTCATTTCACATTCCAGATATTGATAGCTGGAAATCTACACTGGCCCATCAAACTAAGCTAAGCAGAGTTTGTGGGGTCGTTTTCATAAAAATTTTCTTTGTCATATTTATTGAGAATCTTGCGCTTAATGATAAGCTCGAACTGAAAGAGAAAGCAAACACCATTGGCATTACAGGGTGTGTTTTGGTTGTAATTGTTAACATTTAAGCTCCAGAACATAAAAAAAGAGATTAAGAAATAAGAAAAAAAATTATTAAATTTAAAATTTATAAGAATTACGCATACATGCATACATAATAATATATACCTTACACGTAAGTGTATATAGGTATCATACGGCCAAATGCATAAAGATATAGACTTCGATACGAGTTGAAGTAAGTGACGATAAATTCTCATTCTCGAGTGTCAAAAATTGTTTCTTTTTCCTGTAAATAAGAAATTAAAACAAAAGAAAAAAAGAACAAGAAAAGAAATCTAACATTAACATAAAAGATAATTAATTTATTTATAATAGAGTATTATTACGAGTGAGAGTTGCGTAGTGTATAAACAAGATTTAATTTTAGAGTTTTAGAATAAAACCAAAAATAATATTTGTTTTTTTTTTTTTTTTTTTTTTTTTTGTTTTATGTCTATTCAAAACACAATAAGATTTTAAGCTTGCATAGTATATTTTACATTTTTTTATATTTAATACTAAGTTATATATAAAGTGAAGACAAATTTTATATTGAAAGTTTTTATTGCCAGACGACTGTAGAGGACCTCAAAATTTCTTTGTATATATGTACAGAGTTTTTAGCATTATCTCAAATAAATTTTTATAAACACCACCGAGACATGGAGATACGCTAGAGATTAATAGCAACACCCGGATTTCAAAGACACTAGTTGCGAGCGATTTTCTAAGCCGAATCCGTCGAATCGGAAAATCATAATAAGTTACCTAGTTTGCCCTACCATTTGTTGTAAGTTTGGTGCTAATATTTTAAAGGGTACGCCTAAAAATCTTTCTGACGGACTGACCTGGATAGGTTGTTTGATTTCTTTCTTTTGTAGAACAAAAAGTTTCCCTTATTGTTGTGTGTGCGGTTATTTATGCAAACTATACTCACATTATGGGTTTCATTGTCACTATCGGATGAAGCGAATATATCAACTTTCAAGTTATATTTGTAAGCGTCAAAGACATTTTATATTATTTCGGTTGATTAGTCCGCTCAAGGTTATGCGTGCTATTCAAAGGATAAAAAATAGAAGGCGCTAATGGCTGAGAGAATTGGCGGTCGTAACATCGAATCCATCTGATCCTTTTGATGCAAGAGTTTAAGTGCATTATACCACTCTCCCTTACCGTGCAATCGATCTGCTTTCAAATTCTAAGAATGTATAGTCGTAAGGGTTACTCTCCAGTTTAACTACAAAAAGTTTTCATAAATCTTCGATCCGTCATCAACCAGAACGCTATGTCCTTGTATATTATGTGGAGTGATTCAAACAAGTGAGAGCGCTATTGTTAGCCATAGTCCACCCTAAATACCCTACACCATTCTACAGTTGTTTATTGAATGACTACTCAAAACAGGAGATGTTCGTCCTTTCGTCAAAATATTTCAAAAATTGTGACTTGTAAGTTGAAAAGAATAATATAAGACGGAACACACAAGCCCAGATCGATACGGAAAGTGATTCTGACTCGATCATTCTTGATATTTCTATTAGTTCAGTCCTTCTATAAATTGTATACTTCTGCAAAAACTTAATATACCCATTTACCGCCAGCGGTGTAGACTATAAAAAACGGAAGGAAAGAAATTCACTGAAGTCTAAAAAGATTTTAAACCATTTTAAGAATCAAAAATTTTTTTATGAAAACCCGTTAGTACTGTTGTCAAATATAAATATTCCGAAAATGTTTTTATTGATTTTATTTTAACTTTTTTTATTTATTTATTTATTTTTTTTTTGTTATAAAATTTATTTTATTTTCTTCAAAAATTTAAAAATATCCGTCGTCAATAGATTAATAAGCTGAATATTTTCTGCAAACGGTTCTTTTCTGTCTTTTTTTTTTAGCAAATTTACAAAAAAGAAAAAAGAAAAAGATGATAATAAAAAATAATCGCAGAGATGATTAATAATGAAAAAGCTTTAATAAAAATTTATACATGTAAAAAAACAAAAACAAATAAATTTTGATAAATAAAAGCAAACTTTATAATAATTGAAAAAATAAACAACAGATTAAAAACATTTCATTTTGTTGTACATATATATGCTAAATAAGCATTAAGCATAAAAAATGTTAATAATATTTATAAGCAGTGTTTATGTTAAAATTAAATAACAAGTGTGTTGTAATTATTAAAAAGAAATTAATATTAATTTGAAAATATAGCAAATAAAACAGGAAAAAAATTATATTTATTCCCGAAGCACAATAAAAGTAAAAAATTAAAATTGGAGGAAAAAAAAAACAACAAAATAAATAACAAAAAAAAACAAAAAAGGAATAAATAAAATATATAACAAAAGTAAATAAATAAAAATGATAAGTGTATATGTACAAATATATCAAAGTCTCTTGATATTTTTCACAGCATTAAATTAATTAACGTAAAATTCTTAATAAGGGACACGGATGATTTCTCTTTAACAGCCCCTTAACTGCTCGGCAAAACTTGTTACCTTATCTGCCATTAAGTTTTATCTAAAAATCGGTGTAAGCTTTTCAAAGTGTAGGGAAATGAAAATTTTCAAAAATTATATAAACCGAAGCATTTAATAAATTGTCTTTAATAAAAGAAAATATCTATGGAAATTCGGGTCAAAAAGCAACGAGAAAATATCGAAATCTGAATACCCTGAAAATATGTACATATATATATATATATATATATATATATATATTAATTAAAGAGTGATCGTAATCTCTTCTTGGTTATATTCGATAATTCATTGTATTTTTAAAGAACTCCTTCCTTATATCTTATCCGTCGTCATCATGTTACTTCAGAACAATCTTTCTAGTCACTACATATAATTCACTGACTTGATTTCATATTAGAAATTTTGTTCTTTATTAATAATTTTGAAGCTTATTAAATATCTTGGCGCCAGCTTTGTTTTTTCAAAAACGACGAGGATCTTGAAGTTGATCAAGATGAGCCTCAATCGAGATCTTAAACGCAATGTTTGAAAATATTGATGTTATATCAAAAATTGATTTTTGTAAGTTCTTATGGGATTAGTACGTAATTACCTTAGCACCGCTTATAGATCGAGTCAAGCGATTTCGGCTTATGCTTTGGCTAAAGCGGAATGAAGACAATCCCTGCACAAATAAGTGAATTCCGTGTAAAAAGAAAAGGAAAAAAGAATCGATTGTTATTAAAACATTTAGACACATTAATGCGTTAAAGGAGGGTACCGCGACGAACCTTTAGTCTTTTGAGGTCGCTACGAAAGCAATTATATACAGCTACGGCTAAATCGCTCCAATCACTTTTACCTTAACAGAAAAAAGCCGGAAAAGAATTAAATTCGGATGCTATATAATACTAAAAGCATTTGGTCAATTTTTGCAGATTTTCTGCTGACACCGTAGTTCGCCTATACATCACACGTGAATTTTTTATGTTTGTATATGTTATAGCTTGTGCATAATGAACAAAGTGTTCTATACCCTTCACCGAAAGATGGGGAGTATGTTCATCTTATCGAAATGTTTGCGCCATCCACAGGAAAGCCTCACAGACCTCGTAAAGCATATATATCCTTAATTACCATCAAAGCGGAAGTTCTTCTACGCAATGTGGAGTTGATCCATTAAAGAACACGTCTACACATTTTTTTTTATTATTACATTTTTCGAAAAATGGATAAGATCAGCCATACCCACTCAATATTATAAATTTATAAAAGTTTAGCTTTTTTTTTTTGCTGGTAGATATAAATGAATATGTCGATCACAGTCGAATATAATTTTCTTGCTTGCAGCTGTTGAAAGCAACTTTGATACCAACTTATGTCGTATCTTGATCGATTTGGCAGAATTTCAATACCAACGTGTATGGAAAAATTTTCAATGCTTGTGCGTTACTTTCATTAATGCGACCTTGGGCTATCTTCCTCACGCATACCATACAGATGGGCATTTTCAAATCGAATCGGAGTTTAGTCCCATGCGCGAACGTGTATACTTCGTCCGGTCTCTCAAGCCTGTTGTTGTTGATGCTGGTAAAGTGAACGTACCTAAAACTCCTTAAAGAAGAACATGAGATTATAGCCGATAGCAACCGTCTTATAAATATGAAAACACCTATTATTAAACCATCTAGCAAAGCCATTGATTACTAATATCATTACCAGTTTTCGAGTTATCTGATTCTTCGAAAAGAGTGCGGGACGCCTTACACATAAAAATGTCAAACAAATAACGAAAAAAGAAAAAAAGGATGTATTGCTCCAATCTCTCTAATTCGAGAAACTTTTTGATTAGAGGATCTATAGATATTTTCTATTTTTAATACGTAAAATTTTTAAAAACAAAGGAATATCAGCAGAGAAACATAAATTTGAATAGAGAAGAAAATAAAAAAAAAAACAATATTTCAAATAATCGTCACAGCGTAATGTTATAATTGTTGACTGCGTGTTAAACTTTTTAATTTTTCAATTAATCTTAAAGTAAGTTTGCGTTAATTTATTATTCTCTTGTTATTTCTCTCTACTTTAATATTTAGCATATCTTCCTTTTAACAACATACCTTTACATATGTATATGTATATATTCATATATATGTATATATATATATATATATATATAAAAGAAAAGTTATAGATAAACCAAAAATACCTTTAATATGGAACCTGATTATCCTAAGTACCTCTTTGTAAAACACATTAACACATATAAAATAAACAAAAAAAAAAATAAAAATTTTTATTTTCGAGTGTAATTGTGAAACTTTTTTTTCAATTTTTATTTTATATTTGAAAAATCACATCAAGCCTAAGATCAGAAAAGTAATTTATATTTAATACCCATCACTTACCTGACTTGCATCCTTCTAAAGCAGACGCCATTGTAAATATGGCGAATGAATTCAAATGCCTGGCCTATCCTTCCCACACCAGATCTCTGAATTCAATTCCGGCTTCTGGAAAACTGTAGATGATATTCATGATATATATATATATATATATATGTGCCTATGACAAGAAAGCTAACATTTATATACCGTTACAGGTAACATAATGTAGTAAAAGCATGACGTAATATAATTCGTTCAGCGTTTTCTTTCGAATCATTCACTACTGTCGATGTATTTGTTGTGCAGCTGATAGGCGACTGCCTAACTAAACTGTATCGACTGTGAAGATGTAACAACAAAAACATGGATATTCAGGACGAGTTTTTAAAATCTCATGAACATCTATGGACTGGTTTTGTTGACTTTGACTTTTTCCTTCAAAAGCTTAGAAAAAAGTGAGTAAAAATATTATGGTGGGACAAAAATACTATATTGGGACATTGAATAATCTACAGCACTTTGCTTAATATAGTTATCGATATAATCACTTTTCAAAATAGGGTATCATATGGACAGTCATTCGAACCATTTTTAACAGCCTTCGGTCTTGGGCCAAAACAGTTCGGTGCACCAAATTTCATTAAAATGTCTCAAAATTTACGACCACGAAGTTGAGCAAAAGAAAAACAAGACGAACGGCTGGACTAACGGACAGACAAATAACCTTATTATAGTTTAGGGACAATAAAAGGTGGAACTCTCTGAATGTTGTGTAAATCCGCGCATACTTAACATACCCTTGTACCACAAGTAGTGTAGGGTATAAAAATACTTCAAAATTAAGTCCGTAAGGTAAGCAGGCAAACAAAACGTAACTAAATCATCTCTTATGTTATATCCTATTTTTGGAGATTAAAGCTTTTTACATATCGATGATGGGTATTAAGCCACAATTCAATCGAAAAATGCTTGAAATCTTCAATTTTTCAAATAAATATGATTTTTAAACGCTCGAGATATAACTTAAACTGATAATTGTATATAAGCAAACATAACAGCAACGAATAATTACAATAAAATAATTAAATATAATTTATAAGTATGCGTGCGTTAAGCGTTTTTTAATTTAATTTAAATATTTTTACGGATTTTTTTTTTGGTTTTTTTTTTTTTTGAAGGCGACACGTTTCGTTATGCCCGTCACTATCACAGTAGATTTGCTGTTATTGAGATGGCGGGTAGCTCGAAAAAGGTGAATATCAGTTTTTTTTTTTTTTCTATTTATCGCGAAATTTTTTTATATGTCACATTTTTTATATATATGTTATATAATGCAATTTGAAGCTCTATTCAAGCTGAGAGCTTTTTGAAGAATAATATTTGAAAAAAAATATTATAAAATATTGAAAACTATAGCAACGTAAAGACTAAAAAATAAATATAATAAAAATATATTAATATTTAGAAAAAAAAATAATATTTAGAAAAATAAGTTAATGTACAACTTAAAAAGCCAGCGGTTTTTTTAATGGTGTCTTTGCAATTTTTTTATACCCTTCATCTTTCAGGGATGAAGGATGAGGTTTATACAATCATTTTGTCAAAACTTTTGCAATGCCCCGAAAGTAGCTTCGGGGACGCCACAAAGTGTATATATTCTTGATTAGCGACAAATTCTGAATCGATTTAAGCATGTCCATCTGTCCATCTGACAGTCTGCCCTTCCGTACGTCTATTGTAAACATTTTCACAATGAACTTATCGACTTCAAATTTGACAGAAACATCTAAAGTTCTTACATGTACGTTTGTATTGAAAATCGTTCGAAGGACATACCTATAGTAACTGTGCAAAATGCGGACATCTCTGTTTTTCAAAAGGAGTAAAAAATTGGTTTTTGCTCATTGTTCATAAACTATAACAGATAAATGTATAAAAATTTAAACGTATACTGCATGGGTGATGCTCAAGTATCTCGGAAAACATCGGCCACGCCCATTTAATTTTATAGTGTGTCATAATTTCATTTTTTTTCTCAAAATCTTTATAACGCATAGAATACAGGGTTCAAAGATCCCCTAAAGTATATAATTTCTTGGTCAGTTACGTATTCGAAACGCGTTTAGGCAAGTTCGTCCGTTCATCCCTCCATATGTCTTTCAGTATCTGAGGTAAATATATTACCGTTCGCAAAAATGAAGACATCGCTTACAAACTTGCCAGAGAATTTGAAAAGCACACTAACTTTTCAAAGAACGCGCCTACAACGCCTACACGCCCATGTGACAAAAACACTGAACCGTGTTGCTTTCCATGTTTTATGGTTGTTACTCGTAGAGTATAACATATACATCGTACAAATTTTCCCTTCTATTGCGAAAATAGAAGAAACTTAGTCCTTGTCTTTCTTTTTCACGATCACCATCGTCGGTATAAACGATTCAATTACTTATAATGTGTTTATTTATTTATTTTTTTAAGCTCAGATATTGACGTTACAAAGCAAGGCTGTATCAACTATTGGTAGATTTCTGTTAATAAAACTTCTATTGAATCGTTCGACTTGAAATTAACTCTCCGTTGCCTTAACTTCTCTGTTAATGCTGTCTAGTTCTTTTAATGTAAGGGGTAATGCCCAATATTATCCTTTATTTGCAGCTTTTTTTCCTTCTTTAAAATGTTTTTTTTTTTTATTGGTTTTTATATTGACAGCTGTTTGACAATCTTTCGTTTGAAAAACAAAACACATTTTTAATGCCCAACACCGGCTGTTATACGAGGGTACGTTAAGTACGCACGGCTGTATACGACATCTACAAGTACTTGAGATAGACCCGCTTCACGTTATGCATTCAGGAAATGATTCTAAGCTTGTCTGTCCGTCTGGTATCTTTGGTCCAGTATACAGTTCACAATTTTTAAGATATTTAAATGAAATTCGGTACATTTACAGGGGGTTTGGCCCAAGGACGAACGCTATTGTAAAGTGCTCGGATTGGACTGCTTTCTCAACCACTACCTTTATTATAATAATAGCTGTGAGATAGAAATTTTACATATTTCACTTTAAAATCTTTATATAAAGCTTCAGTTGAAATTTGAAGTGCGTTGATGGGGAATAGAACAGACGTACGGACAATAAGAACTTTTAAAAAGATTGTTTTTTTTTTTTTGCAAAAACCATATTTTGTTTGAATCAAAGGATCTTTTAAGTGTTTCTACAAAATTTACAAAAAAAATTGCTTCCGGTATAAGTACATTTGATCTATCGTAAATAAATTCGAAACAATTACCAGAGAAGCCACTTCTTATTTAGCCCCCGATATAGTTTTAATCTTTTTTGTCCATGATGATGATGATGATGATAATGTCTAAATAATGGATTAAAAATTAGAATATTTTATATTAATTTTTTTTCAGTTTTGAAATGGATGAATATAGACCCTCTTGTTCATTAAGATGTCAAACATTTTATAGAATTTTTTTAAGGAAGTTATAATCTGTTTAACTCTCAACGTAAGAGTGATAAGTATAAAAGTTAGCAGTGATAAGTATAAAAATTATGAAAAATGTTTTGATGAAAATGTTTTGAGGATACACATATGAAATGAAGAATATGAAAATTAATCAAATTAACTAAAACTATAACATTTCCTAGTCTACAACGATTAAGAGAAAAAATTGAAACGCTAAAGACATTCTCAGAAAAGCTGTTGGATTTGAGTAATGGCTGCATTAATAAAAAAAAAAAATTTTTAATTAAATAAGCAAATTATGTATATTTAATAAGTAATTATAGTAAAAGTGTCCAAATGTGTAGATGTGTCAATCATAGAACCAATAACCAAAAAATAAACGATACACGCATACACATGCTTTTTTGTAAGAGATGATTGTAAAAGACGAGAAGTGAAGATATTGAAAACATTTAAAATAAAATAATAAAAAACAAAGAAAAAAAAAAACCAATATTATAATCGGCTACGGTTGAATTTTTTCATCACCTACCATATGTTATTGAAATTTGTTATCCTTTAACAAATTTAATACTGTCGACGTAACATACTTTCGAAACGGCCTGTCAAAAAACATTCATGCATATACACACGTAAGGAACCATGGCCAAAGTAAAATGTGGTCGAGTGACGTAGCTTACATATCGCCGAGAGCAAAACAGTGACAAGTACTCAAAGAATAATACGTAGTTAGAAAATAGAAAAACGACTTAAATTTTTTTTTATAGTCGGATAAGGTCAACCTCTTAATACCCTATACTACTTCGTTTCTGCAATTCTTGATTTATTTTCATAATACAATCCTAAAAATTATGCTTAGTTATCATCTAAGTCTTATATTGGACTGAACAGCCAAACAGGCCCATGTGGTCTAAACTCAGTATAGTCACTCAGTGCAAAGCTTGTGTAAAGCTTTATCGTTCACGGGGCTTCTTATGAGACCAAATGTAGACAAATTAATTGTCTTTGTCAAAGAATTTAGACTTCATCGAAAACACTTAACCTTCTTGCAGTTTAAGCGGCTACTTCTTAAGAAAAAGTTTTATTTGAAAAGAGGTTTGAAAAATAGATGTGCACGGTCCAAACTTTGCATTCTATATGCACATGCCAAATTATTATTTTAAACCAATTTTTGTTCTAAAATAGTTAAAATGAAATCTTGTTCTCAGAAGAGCCCAAAAAGCCGCCTCACTCAATCCATATTTTTCGCATCCGTTCTCTGAGGATACGAAAACCTTACTTTTCAATAAATTTTGCCAAAAAAGTGTGTAAGTTGAGGAAAAAAAAATACGTGGAAAAACGTCAGACTGACAGATGGACAGATATCCTCTTATAAGAATTCAAAAAATTATTCTGAATGGACTGGTGAAATGAAAGTGGATGGGTGGAAGCGTGAGTCTATATGCACATATGCACAAACTTAATATATGTGGTGTAAAATATTATAACGTAAATCTCTCTTTCGTAATTATATTTTATTTATTCTATTCCTCCTGAAATTAAGTTCGCACCGCTGAATTGGGGTTTTTAAAATAATACAGGTCTTATTTACAATTCTTAGGAGATCTATTTGCAAACTTATTTACGGGAACTGGCATTAGCAACGCATTAAATCTCTCTCTGGTCTTATCCATTCGAATATTACGATTCAACTCTCTTGGCTCGACTCTCACATCCCACCTTTCGCTTAACTCGACTCGGTTTTGGGCTCTCTTCGCCTTCCGGAAGTATTCTGCTATGTTTTACCACTAGGTCACTATTACCTAAATAAATTGCGACAATTTCAATCCATTAATCTGTTTTTCCGTTAAGTTTCTGTCAATCTTTTCGCCGGTCGCATAACAATAGCGTTATTATACAGTTACTAGTAATGTGGAATATTATTTTTATTATTATTATTAATTTCGCCAGAGAAATAACTTCCAAGACAAAAAACTCTTAAAAGCACTAGCATCTAAGGCTATCGGCTTTTATTAAAAACTCTGCCGCACTTGAGATTCGAATATACTTGTGGAATATACTTGCTATTGATAAAAGCAACATACACACAGAACTTTATATTCGAGCTAGGCCTACACCACATCGTCTAACACAATCCTTATTTTTTATAGAGCACAAAAATTATATCCTCTTCCTATATCAAGGCATATTTCTCATGTGCGTATTTATTGAGAAGCGGGCTCAAACTGCCACCTAATGTGGTAAAAGTTTAATCCCTACATAGGAAAGGATGCAAAAATAGGCGCAGATGATCCCAATTTAGTAGGGTTCATTTTTGTATAAAATTACTATTATGGTCAATTACTATAGGATCAATTTTCATTACAACATGTTACAACTTAGATTTTTATACTCTACATAGGATTAATTTTCGCGAAAATCCTTGTTAGGGTAGAATCCAAAATATAGGCCGAGATAGTCCAAATTTGGTACGGTTAGTTTTTTATGTTAAATTGCTATTATGATATAATGTTCATTATGAAGCATTGAAAATTATATCCTTCTCTCGTATGAAGTTCAATTTTCGCTATGTGAGTGAGAGTTCAAAAATTATCTCAGCCGGTCCAAAGTTTCCGAACAATTTAGAATGTCGCAACTTTTGTCGAGACATTTTAAAAATTTCAATTTTTTTCCATGCAACGACTTTTCAGAATAGGGCGTTATATAGGCACCAGTCGAAAAAGCAGTCCGATCCGAAACATTTTCAACACCGTTCGTTCCTGGGCCAAAATATATCACTGTACCAAATTTTTGCAAAATATCTCCAAAAATCGTGATCTGTAACTTGAACGCAAAATTACATGGACAGACAACTGGCGGACACACCGGCTTCGATCGATTCAGAAAATGATCCTAACTCGATCGGTATAATAAAGGGTGGGTCTATCTTAAGGCCTTCTGCTTCATGGTACATATGTCCGCACTTACTTAATATACCCTGTACTACAAGTGGTATAGGGTGTAAATACTTCATTCTTTAAGGTATGCGAATTGTGAATGAACATTCGGTCGCATTTAAAAGACCTTAAGACTTACCTTAACTAAAGTAAAAGTAAAGCAAATACACTTTAATATACTGAGACCCAAAAAAAAAAAAATCTGTATTAATAATGCTTGTTTCTATCTATTGAAAGCATTTGACAGACTTATTAAAGATTATGTGGTACATGTAATAATATACGTAAAATGTGATGTTACGCACTCACATATCCGTGTAACGCACTGAAAGGAAAATTAGTATACGCATAAATGGTACTTAAAGACAATTATCTACTTCGGAGATTATTGCTAAGTGTAACCGAAAGTTTGACAGGTTAGTTACAGTCGACCGACTAGTAAGAAGGAGAAAGTTAAAAATCAAATTATTTCTCCTGAGTATAATTGTAACAACAGAAGGCTTAAGCCGCGATGAACGGACGATGGCAAATCGATTCTGTTCGTTAAGCTGATTAAGTGTATTCTACAAGTGTAATCTGCAGTACTTCCGCCTGGTGGGCGCAAGCCGTAATAATAATTGAAATCCCTCTCTTCTTTTATATTTACACATAAGGTTGCATTCGGACGGACAAAAAAGAAAAATCGCAAATAAATTAAATGAAAAAAAAAAAAAAAACAACTATTTAAAAGAAGTGAAAGACGATATTTTTACATCCATTAATATGCATAGAGGTAGATGCATGTGTATTTTAAATGTTTTTGAAATTTTCGGTTTTAATAAATTATATAACAAAAAAAAAAAAAAAAATTTTGATAAATTTTTAAATGATTTTATTATAAAGATAAAGAAATACTTTTTAAATTTATCAAAATTTTTTAATTTTTCATGTTAAATATCCATACACACATATATAGATATGTAGGAGTTAATCAGATCATGATAACGCAATTGATCGAATCTAATTTGATCTAATTACTTCTATACAATATGTTAAGAATATGTAGCAAGAGTAAATTGACAAACGGATGCAAAAAACATATTTGGAAAGTGGGTTAAAAGAAAAACAAAAAAAAAAAGGAAAAAACTGTAAAAAGCAAACTCAAAATGTCAATGAAGGATCAAATAAAAAAATATTTAATAATTGATAAGATTAAAAATAAAAAAAAAATTTTATGTACAACCAACTAGTAAAACTTTTTCTTTTTTTCTAAAGAGAGTGTTTCCCAACACGCAGTAAGGTTTGTATTTTTTATTAGCCCGAAAGCATCATTTTCGAGTTGTGCGTATAACAGTTACGAAAACCTCCTGAGGTAAGCCCTTTATTTTCTTGTTAAGCCTAGAATAGAAGCTTAATACTGCCAAGTCCCCGTGCTCGCACTGTGGACTTTCGCCCTTTGCTATCATGAAAATGAAGTTTGGCGTCTAAAATTTCGTATAACATACATTTGTTTAGGTCGATAGATTTTGTTTCAAAACAGTTCAGATTCGATCAAAAACATACCGCCACGAATTAAGTAGAAACCCGAATGGAGTCATAGATCAAAAAGAGAACGCTTGGCAAACCATTGAAAACAAAAATATATCGAAAGAAACGATAGGCTCGTATCCACCACCAGTGGCGTAGGGTATTTTAAGGCTATATGGATGTAGGCAGCGCTCAGAAAGGCTTAAGATAGACCCACCACCAAAACTTTCTAATTTTTTACGATCAAAGTTTCTCCATTTGGCATAAAAACTACCTAGACAAATTTTCGGTCACTATGGATCCATGTAGCGATTCACGTGATCAATAAAGTTTAATGTTTAATATTTTAGGATAAAAATTGCTTGATAGTAGTAATGGAGTATAAAAATTTACCGTAGGGAGTGTGGATCAAGTAGATCTATTTTTTAGATCCCAACATATATCCGGTTTCTCATGGAAAGCAAACCCTTATATGTCGACGAAATCTACTTTGTACTTTTTTATGAAAAAAACAGCTAAAAAGTAATGTCAATAATTTGGTAGCTTTGCTAAATTTGGATCACGTCAGTTAACTTTTTAAGCATCCACCAATATGAGGGCTTTCATGAAGAGTAATGCATTTACAGAAAAGTAACGCATTGTTTCTAGCGTATTATCATGAAAATGAATGAAATATTAGGCGAAATGCTGTGGAGGATCGAATGGGCGTAATGATCGGCCTTGCCTGACTAAAATGTTGTTATTTATTTTTATAAATTGTAAGGATATTTTTATATAGAACAGTAGCTTGCTAATCGTAAAAAAAAAAAAAAATAATAAGAAATGGCTTCCTTACTACTCCAAGTAATGTAGAGAATGAAGTAACATTCATAACATAAAGTGAGTAGAAAATTGAGAAGGAAAATGAAGGAGGAAATTAACTAAAAAGAATCTTTTATGAAAATGAACACAATACATACAAGACATACAAAACATACGCTTAGTGAGGAAAAAAATGGAAATGGAATAATAAAAAAAGTCCACCTTTAAAATAAGGCATATAAGGGTTAAATGAACATGAAGCATACTTCCAAATTGTTTTCTTTATAAAATCACATCGCTGAGATCTGAACACTGCTGAACGCTGCCAATAGATGTGAACGATTATGCCTACAACGTACAAGGGCCTTTTTCCAATTGAAAAATGTTCTGCTATTAAATTTTGCTATTGTCTGCCATTTCTGTGCTTTCGATACTGCTTATCCCAAATCGTAGATAATATGTTATCAAGGAAAAAAGGAAAGGTCTTCGCGGTTACAAAAAGAAATGAATCGATGTTCCGGTGAAGCAAAATTGTAAAGAAGTTTTGCATGGATGGCGTCAAATACTATAGGATCATCAAATAACTGTTCTTTTTACATTGGTTTATGGTTCATCTTTATTTACAAAAGATTTCATGTAAATGATCGCTTCTGGTTTTCTAGAAAAATTCAATCCTTGAATATCACCTTCTCTTACGTTTCGATTTAAATCTGCTCTGATTTCGCCATTAACATGAATAAACTGAGTGCATAAGATGATGGATAGTTCGTGGTTTATTGCAGTAAGCTAATGTTTCAACATAACCTCAAAGTACTATTATTATTATTATTATTATTTTAATTTTAGACTAATGAATTGAATTCTTAGACTAAAAAAATAGACATTGAGCACTAGCAACACAGGCTATCGGCTCTAATTTAAAAAAATGGATATTAGATAATAAGCTTAGTAGTATTAATAAAGTAAAATATTGAATTGATATTCTGTTCTGAAGTTGATTGTAGAATGTGCAAAGGGTTAATCGTTCCAAATGCAATACTTCTAGCCAAGGAAAAGTTGAGGCAGTCGCAGAGAATGTGCTTTATAGTAAGAGTTTGTCCACAACAGCAGATTGGGGGAGAAGACTTCTTCAGGAACCATTGGTGAGTTGCAATTGTATGACCAAGGCGAATTCTCGAAAATGTTTGGATCTTGGTTTTCTCAACATTTGTTGGATATAGAGGTGGAGTTAAAAGTAAAAAGTCCACTGATGATTTAATATATATCGCATGATTTTTGTAGCAAGCTCACATAGGCAATTTTGGAGATTGAAAAAGAAATTAAGTAAATCAGAATACGGTGGAAATACTCGTCAATGCTTGTTAACTGGTTAATACAAAATTATTTGCGAGAATTTTACTCGATTTTACTTGCAAGAAATTGTAAGAATACCGACTTACACGTGAAGTAAACAAATTTTCAAGAATTAAACCGACCTTATGTACCTGCAGTGTAAATATGAGTTAGAGTAGCTAAATTCCACATAGTAAGCTGCGAAGAAACATTGCTGTCGAATATGCCGGTAAAAATATCAGAGAATCCCTAATAGATAACGAACTGGCAACTTTGAAAAGGATTATAAGTTTATAATATTGTATCCAAGTTTCTCAAAGTGCTTGAACGAATATTCATCCAAAGAGCGTATTAATCAATTTCAATAGGTTAATTTATGTTATGTTAATTTGCTATAAATTGGAACGATCCTTGTGTTGTCATCAAGAACATATCATATATATAGTAACTTACCTCAAAGCCTTAACGTCCGCTTTCTCAACTCAACGTCTAAAAATCACCAAATAATTGGTGATCATATTGTTTTTTATTTTATATCATAACGTTCATTTTGCCCTCAGATTCCCGTCATAAGTGGGGTTTATGTTCAGTTTTGTTTACCAAATCACCGTGAAAAAAAATAGAAATCATCTCGATATCTTTTATCGCTTGCTCTTCAATTTAAATTAAAAACCAAAGCTTTTATTTGATCAGGCCCTGTATTCATACCGATATTCCGCAGGTCCACCCTGACTTCGACTCTGTCCTTGTTTAGACGCTTACATGGAATTGCCGAGAGAGCAAAGTAACTAATTGTACCTCAATACTAAATACAAAGTGACTGTTTATACACCGCGGCAATAGCGGTCGGTATCCAAGCGGCGGTCATAAAGAGACTATTAATAGACGATCGGTCGGTAAGGTGTTAATTATAACAGTGTTAACCGATCAATCAGAAAAATTTTTTACCATTTATTACAGTATTTGTACAAAGTTCTAAATCAATCATCACTACTACCTGTTAATTATTGATTTTCGCTTACCCGTGGACATGAGACAATATTGAGGATGTTATATCCATTTTTTCCACCATAAGGTGGGCAGACCTATCGGCATTGCCCCTTGAAATCTTACTCTTATATGTGCTATTGATCACACCAATGCAAACGTACTGATAGGCTTAAATCCATTCAGAGAATGATTGCGAATTGATCGGTATGAAATAAGGGGCGGATCTATCTCTATTCCTTCGGGGTGTTACATACGTCCACATAAACCTGTACCACATGTGGTCTAGGATATGGATAGGGTAGTGTATATATACATATGTATGTACGATATTGTTTACTATTATTATTACTATTATTATTAATATAGCCAGAGAAGTAAGTTCTAATAAGAAAGCAGTGAAGCCTGTTAACTTTACTGAAAAGACTGTTTAAAAAATCATCATGCATTATCAGGATATTTTGCTTTCTTCTCCCTGTGGATATGCTTTAGGAAACCAATTTTGTCCTCGAGAGAATTTTCATTCGACTTTTCGAATAGTGTTCAACTGGATCTATACGACGTCGATAGCCATAAATGATTTGAAATCATTAACTTATTTAGGGTAAGTAAAACTGTCAAGCAAAGGAGTTTTACGCTAAATGTTAAACTCCAAAAGCTTAGAGAGGCCAGAAAATTTCGATCTTTCGACCCTTTCGAGAGTCTACACGACATCGGTAGCCATAAACCAATCGCTAATTACAAATCATTAACTTATTTAGGGTAAAGTCAAGCAAAGAAGTTTCAGGCTAAGCGCTAAAATTTCGCACCTCTTGTATCATTGCTTGATTTAATGATAGTTAGGCGGCTTTCAGTTTATTTTTTCTTATTTAACACTTACATATTCGATTTTCGATAGTTTGCATAAATTCATAAAAAATTCACAACTGACTTCTTTCTTTTTTTTTTTTTTTTTTGGTTGTTTGTATTTTTATTAATTTTCTTAAACCCACTCTTTTCCCACATTTCACTTTAACTTTTATTTATTTATTTTTTTTTTTTAATTTTTTTAATTATTTTGGTTTTCTTTTTTATTTATTTATAAGTTCTTCGCTACTTAATTACTTAAATTAATTACTATCTCGTGTAATTTGTTTTCTTTTTTTTCTTTTTTTTTATATTTTGTTATTGTTTTATTTATTTAGTAGCTTCTGGCGTGTGGCTTATTAAATGACTGACTTTTGCTTATGTTTGTCTCATTTCTTGTTTTAGTTTTTTTTTTTTTTTATGTATATAAATTATTTCTTTTTCCTTATTTATGTTTTTCTTGGTTTCTTTAATTATAAAATATTCTTGCCTAAATTATAATAATGGAAATGAATTTTTGTTTTTTTTTTTTAGTTTTATTTTAAAGTTTTATACAATGAAATAAATTTCTTCATTTTATTTAAAGTTTAATATGCATTATAGGTTTGTTGTTTTCCTTCTTATTTTTTTTTTTTTGTGTGTATTTAAGTAACGAGTTTTTTTTTACAAAGTACGTCTCGGCATTGTTTTTTTTTTTTTTCTTGCAAGTATACTCATTACGGGAGGTGAAGCTAATCCCTTGTATTATTAAATTAATAAAAAAATGGAAATTCGAAAAATATAAACATTTTGGATTTAATATCTTCGTTTAGCCAAAAGGAATATGGAATTCTATTGCCCTGTTCCCGGTTGTTTAATGCGTATTTCCATTTACGTTACAATTCCGAGTTAACAGATATAAGTAAGATTACTGTTACACTGCGTAATAATTGTGATAAACTTTCTCGGAAACAAGTAAAAACAGCCCCCTGCTGAATACTCTACACCACCACTTCGTGTAATGCAGCCTTTCGGGAGATGGTTGAAAAGGTGTTCCAATCCGAATTATTTTCAATAGCTTTCGTCGTTTGGCCATTACACGTTGATGTAGTAAATTTCATTAAAATGTCTCAAATGTAAATTGAATACAAAAAAACAAAGGCTGATGGATTGACAGACAAGAGTAGACCGGTAAAATAAAAAACTAGTCAATCTTAAAACCTTCTGGGTTTCTTCTGGTTTCATACACCCGCACACACTGAAGTGGCATTGGGTATAACAAATAGAAAAAAACACTTTGAAAAGGAAAATCTGAATGTTTGTTTATGTTTATGCAACGTTTTAGATAAATTTTGTTTCTCACCCGACAACGTTAACTCTGAGGCACTTCCTCATCCTCATCGACCGTCTTTGTTGTTTTCCTGCGCAAAATGTTAGAATACCTGTGACAGAAATAAATGGACGGACGGACATATTTGTCTACATCGATTAATGGCATTCATGTTTCATATTTGTAGGCAATAAAAAGCAATTTTCGTATACATTTCGGCGTGGTAAATGCTCGGAGTCAAATCGGAGTTAAATTTCTAATGATTTTTGAAAACTACACTTCAAAACTGTAAACAATTATCCACCCGCATAACTATTCCATCCAAACGAAGATGACGTCGTGGAGAGAAAAGTGGAGATATGGATCATTTTGAAACTTGAGCTGGTCACTTCGAGGCCGAAATTTGAGACTGGACGAATAGACGGACTTAAAGAGAATCGACCGATCTCACTAATCGAATATAAACATATAAATATGTAATCTTTATCGCGTAAAAAAATGAAAAATTTGCAATGAAAAGTAGATAATATCCATGTTTCATCCCAATGAAGCATAGATTTGCTTACTTGATAATGTTTAAGGCGAAGAAGATTTCTTTTTTTTGTTAAAAAAAAACTAAAATTGCAAATTTTGTGGGATCTTTGGAAAGAGATCGTATTAATGAGCATAGTAAATTCTGGAACAACTATTTTTGCAAATTCATTTAAATTCTATTTTTAATTTTTATATATATTAAGCACTTATTTGTAGATTATAAAAATGTTAAATTAATTTCATTATTATTTTTTATATATATATTTTTTTTCATTAAATTACATACAATAGGTATTCGAATATAAGCTTTTTATGCCCATCTCTTCACTTTTGTCCATAATACATATATATATATATATATACATATATATACATATATATATATATATAAATATGTCATTATTATTATTATTAGTATTTTATTATTATTATCTTACTATTATATCATGTTATTATTATTATTATTATAATTATTATTGTTAATGCGTAATTTTCACTAAGTACAAGTAAATGAATAACTAAATTTGTCTTGGAAAAATAAAAAAAAAAACAAGCTTTTTAGTTTTAAATTAATTACTTTCGTTTTTTTTTTTTTTGAGTTAATATTAATGTCTTTTGTCGTTAATAATTTATTATTTATTTAAATGTATAAATTATTGCTACTAATATATATATATATATATATATATATATATACATATATATACATACACATATATATACATATACATACATATACATATATATATATATATATATATATATATAACTAGAAATAGAATTGGAAAGAGCTTTTAGAGTTGTTTTTCAGATATTCTTGTTTTTCTTTTTTTTGTTTAGGTTTAGATTTAAAGTTTAAAAAGAATTGCTTTAGTTTAACAGTTTTTCTTTTGTTTTTTTTTTTTTTTTTTTCTTTATTATATATATATCAAAAGCTTAATTTTCACATTTTGTTGTTGTGAATTGAAGAGTGAAGAGATGAATGAAATTTGAAGCATTAATGAAAAATTATTCTACACTTGGTTTCGGGTCGGCTAAAACCGACTTGTAATAAAAAATAATTTTTCTTTTAATTTTATAATGCTTTTTCATAAAAACTTATTTCGGTCTTTTTTTTTTTTTTTTTTTTGGTATGTTTTGTGAATTTGTTTATCTACAATTGTTCAATTATTATTATTATTTTTTTTTTTTAGTTTTTCTATAGCAATTTAACCCAACTCCTAAAGAATGGTCACAATATTTCTTTTGTTTTTATTGGTAATAACATAATTTTTTTAACAGATACTAGAAACACTTCATTGTTGTTGTTGTCATTATTATTCTTTTAACTGTAATTATTCATTATTTGTGTAAATTTTTCTCATATATTTTGAATCATATACATACGTGTATATATATAAAAAAAAAAAACAAAAATAACAAATTTCTTTTCCAACAAAGAAAAGAAGAAGGAAAAATTCTTATCAGAGGCATTAAATTAAAAATAATTAAAAAACAAAAAAGAAACAACAAAAACAAAATGAATCTTAAAACACATAAACAAACCATATATTAGTTCTTAATTATTTGTCAAAGTTCAAAAATAAATAAAAAAAAAAAAAGAAAAAGAAAAGCAAACACGCGAAGATTAGTAGCAAATTGTAAGCCTGTGTATAACGTACGCCATACAGTGAGCTCACTTACTCATACGCATACAAAAGAATATTACAAAAATGGTATTAGACGTAAAAATTTGGTAATATATTGTAAAAATGCCGTCCATAAGGCATTCAAGCGTTTCGAACGTTTCATTAAGAAACGCCATGTGCACATGACTACCACCAGTTTCGACAATAGATGCAAATAATATAATCTAAAACGTTTAAAAGAAAAGAATTTTAAATATTCTTGAGAGATTCTTTCTCACTTACCTAGTCATGCGTTTTCGACTAGCGGGCAATGATTCCGGCCTTTGCTTAAAAAGAAATTGTCTCAAGCCTAAGACATATTGCTCCACATATTTCAGCCAATCGATATTAGTTACATCAAATAAAAAGTTATTGCGATCTTTTGGACTTAAGGTATGGAACAATGCGTGCACGTTATCGTCTTTGAATTCCCATTGATTTACCGCAAAATAATTTAAGCATTCGACGGCTTTATAAAGTTTATGTTGGATTTTCACAACACTAAGTGAGAATTCAAAAAAGATAGAAATATATATTTAGGTGGTGCACAAGTACAGAAAAATGAGTCGCCCCTTCATCGTTCATTTCCTTTCAGATTTTGTCATAATTCTGTCTACTTTTAATTTTCAAACTTTCGATCTACTATACTAGCATCAGTAGCATCAACTTGCAACGAATTATTATGAAAAACGTATATCTTGTCATCAAGAAGCAAATGCCGCAATTTTGATATTCATCTTAAAAACAACAACCGCACATGATCTTTGATAAGCGAAGCGAAAGTTCGACAAGAGGGCGACCCGTTACTTTTTACTCCGCTCTACTTACAATGGCTTTTTACCCATAAGACGTGCCAAAGCATCTAGTAAATAGGCCGGTATATAATGTACAAAAATTCCATATATAGTATTTAAGGTAGTACTCCTACGCAGTACGCCTGACGGATACCAAACACAACTTTCTGTTAAAGCAAAAAAAAAAAAAAAAAAAAAATAGGAGAAAACAAATATTTTAAATTACTGTTATCGTTATTGTTTTATTATTCATTTCTACTTACCCAACGGATGCTTGCGCACCATTGATAATGTATGGTTAACAAATTCACCCCATTTTATGGGATGTCGTTGTCCAGTACAACAATTGTAAATGGAAAAGTTATCAGTTTTATGGGTTGCTTTGCGCCATGCAGCCGCAATCATTAAATTAATCACAATATCTACAGGTACCACATCGGCTACATAATTTGGTTCGCATACTATTGACCGAAATAAACCTTTAGCTAAGGCAGACAATAAACCAGTTGGACCATTAAAATTATCAATCCAGCCAGCAAGAGGTTCATTTAAACTGGCAATTACTATGAAATGAAATGAAAAAAAAAAAAAATATATATATATGGAAAACTTAAAGCAAAAAAGCGAAAAAGGAAATCAATTGTATAACACTATACCTATGGATGGCCTCACTATGGCTACTGGTAGATTACCGGCTTCTTTTAGTAGCATATGTTCCGCTAAGGCTTTTGTAAAGGTGTAGGTATTGGGACGTTTACCAATAAGCGAGGGTGTAAGCTACAAAATAAAGAATTAAATCGTTTTCAATATTTTTTCAAAACTATTTTCTATATTTTACGCAAAGCGGAAAAGGATCTAGCACTTTTGCAGAGTAATAAACATTCACGCATTTTTATTAAGACGGTTAGATTTAGCAAAAAGTCGATTTGGTCTTACAGCGTCTGTCCGTACGTCCGTTTCAAACTGTTTACCTGATCAAGCATGTCTTCAGGAAGCCAATTGATTAAAGAAATGATATCATCGGGATTGTACGGCGGTGCATATATAACTTCTTGAACATCGGTTCTATCGCAATTGCAATAGGCAGTGGAGACATGTATAAGCGCCTGTAATTGTGATAACTCGAATTGAATCAATTATTCATTGAAATTAATTGAATGAAAACTTACTTCTAAGAACATCATACGATGGCATAATTCCACCAAACGTTTTGTCCCAAGCATATTAATTGTAACTGATAATTTGAGCTTTTCATCGAACTTAACTGTGGCAGCTGAATGGAATACAATCGATACAGTGCGACATAGTAAAGCCTTAAAAGAATTTTAGAATACAAATAAGTCTTTTTGCTTTTAGTTTTATTTTTAGTTTATTTTTATTTATTTTTTTTTTTTTTTTTGTTATACCTGATCACTTTCGGATATGCCCAATTGCTCGGACGTTATATCACCTCCTATAGGTATAACTTTACATAATTCTTTAGGATTTTCTCTTCCCAATTTTTCGAACAGCTACGGCAGAACGCAAAAATCAAAAATAAATTGAAAAGTTGAAAAATAAGTTTTAAAAAATTACATCCAAACCTACCGGCGCATTTAACATTTCATTTAAACGATCCGATACATCTTGTCCACGTTTAGGTCGTATCAATAAATAAATATTTTTTATATCTGGACAAGAGCGTAATAATTTTTCAACCAGTACCTAAAAAAGATATGAAAGAAAGAAAAGCTTAGCAGGTTATACTTTATCAAAAAATGAACAGAGGCAAGTGACAACTTTGCGGAGGGCCACTGTCCACCGTTAAGTGCCCTGTACCACTTCGCTTAATATAACGACTTCCTAAAACGATTTTTCATAATAAGACTTTATACAATAAGTAGTTGAAAAAGCGGTCCGATCCGAACCATTTTCAATAGCGAGTTCTTAGATCCAAACACGTCGGTGTGTCAAATTTAATTAAAATATCTCAAAAAATTCGATCCAATAATACAAGACGGACGCAGGGACAAGATTATGTCGACTCAGAAACTGATTTTGAACCGATCAGTACGATAAAAGGCGGGTCTCCTAAATTACACGGACAGATATCAGGGAAATAAACGGGCAGACAGGCTGAGATCGAGTCAGAAAATAATTCTGACTCAGTCGGCATAATAAAGGGTGGATCCTTCTTAAGTTTTTCTAGGCTCTGCATACATCCGCAAGCAATTGATATACTCTTCGAGCACAAGTGGTGTAGGATGTAAATATTGTTAGCTTTCAGATAATTAAGGTAATAGCTTCAAAAGCTTACAATGCACACCAGTTTATTCGCTTATTTCAATTGCGCCAGTGAAGTGATCAGTAAAAAATTTCGATTTCTCGCCACTTGTCTTAATTCACTACATATGCACAAATTGAATTTCCTAATTCTCAGGAAATTTGGCAGGCAAAGTCCTAATAAGAGTTGCGAGGACCAAAGTCATAAAGTGACTCTGCGTAGGAATTTCATATAAGGGAATATGATAGGCTAATTGTAGTAGGAATATTTTGCTTTGAATATAAGATTCGTCTCGAGTGTACAAAATAATGCCTGGAACAATAATTTCTGAAAGTACTTTACAAAATTTGATTTTATTCATCAAAGTCGCGTTCTTCAAAAATGATACAATTACACCAACGGTCTCTTGACATTTTAATGTCTTTTCTTTTGAGAAGGCTTGTCAGGACACTCAACACACATTTCACCTTTCGAAATGACCTCATCATTTGATGTAAATTTTTTCCCAACAACATTGTTTCGAAATTTATGCCCCTGTAAATAAACGTGGAGAACATTCCTCTCGTGCAAAACAGTGAATAAGGCTAACCTTTGATACCTTTAAAATGTGAACCATCCTTACTATACAATTGTAGAGAATAATTTTCGGTAATGTTTTGACGTTTTCCATGATAATCGTTTTCTTTTGTACGTCCCACGTGTTCAACTGATTCACGTGTTCAGCTGATTTACCCGTCAGTCAACAGGTGAACTTTAGCATATGAAATCTTCTTTGCTTAGTGCCATTAGTTCTGGTAATTATTGACCGATGTGTTACAATAAATATTTTTGAACATAAACGTAAATTAATCGCTTCCATTATTACATTCATAATTCCGTTGATTCGTAAAGTTTTGTAACATTGTTGTGAAGTAAAATTCAGATCATTAATGTGATTAACTTTCATTGCACATATGAAATTTTATTGCACCCTTCTGGGTACATAAATGCTTTAGTGGCACTTAATACCAAGAGACCAGATAAAATGAATAAAAAAAAATAAATAAATAAAATAAATTACTTGTTATTTTTACAGCCACCCACACCTATAGCAAGGTATTCCCCCTTTGATAGACGAAAGTAATGTCCTTAATGACAATGCCAGTTAAATGTTTGCTATCGAATAGAAATCTATAATTTTCGAATAGATGACGCCGCAAAGACTGTAATTATGCGAACATTAGAGTAGCTCTTAATGAGAAAACAACGCAAAAAAAAGTTACAAAGATTGAATTTAATAACATTTAAATATTGACAAGCAAAGGTTCATTAGGCGCGTACATCTTACAAAATATATTTAATTTCAGGCTACTAAGTAAATAACCTGTCGCAGCTACCAAATAATCTTTTCATCATTTCGCTTAATAACATATAATCACTTTTCAAGATAAGGCGCGAAAGTGACCCGAACCGAACCCTTAGGAGTACCGCTCGTCCTTGGGCCAAAACATATAAATTCCATCAAAATATCTCAAAAATTTAGGCTTGTGAGTTGAGCACAAGAATGCAAGGAGTACAGAGATGTACGCTTAGATCAATATGGGCCTATCTCAAGTCCTTTTGGATGTTGTATACATCCGCACAAACTTAATATACTCTTATACCTTAAGAGGTGTAGGGTAGAGAAATGCTTGTTTAGTTTCCCAACTTACTAAAATTTTTAACCTCAGTCAACGTGTTAAGTAATTGAAAATTCAAAATCCTTTCCTTAATTAGGAGCAGACATCTAATATCTAAGAAATCGATTATTCGCAGCACTTGGCGTAATGCGTTTTAATCTGACCTATAAATATTGCCAAGCTAAAACTGTGGCTCTATTAAAACTTCGATCTAGCGGTAAACCATATCGGATGAAATTTCATATGTACTTTTATACCTTTATACTCTTACGCTCTTGCATACGTAACCTTTTATACTTTTACTTTTGCGCTACTTACATAGCTGTATGCTTGTAAACTTATGTAATTATATATTTGTGTACTTATGTGTCAATATGATAGGCCATAATGAAAAGTCGGCGCGATTTTTCCCGCGGTTCGGGCTTATTTCGATAGCCTGCTCTTCTCAGATCATTCCAAACTGGCATGTGGCTGGGCCTTCGCTACTACTTCCTGGCAGCTTCTATGCCGATTTCGCTTCACCAATCGCAAAATTTCATCGAGTTTCATCGTCGACATCCAAATTTCCGAAACAGAATCAAGCAAACCACTCCTGGATCTATCGTTCACTCACAACATTCTCACTGTACACTTTAAAAATTTTTCTATTATCAGCATTTTTACCTTTTTCATAGTAAAAAAGCATCACATAGCGTATTACTTTAGATACATGACTCAATTTCAAATCAAAATAATCTTTTACACCAACAAAGGATTAGAAAACTATTTTCACAAAGCATGTAAGCTGAAATGTCACTTCTTAAATACATGTTCGTTCGAGACAATCAGGTGAGTGTTGTCCGATATATAGGCATCAGCACTATCCCGCGGAAAAAACCACAGACCTAAGACTTGTATACGTAATATTTTTCTATGCCTACATACTATTATACTCCTACACGTTTACTGTTTTCGATGTAAGCTTTGAATAAATTCATTTTTATCAACTTTTTGACTTTATACAAAAAAAAAAAAAAACAAAAAAAAGGCTTCTTTTAAGGATCAGTCTTATATAAACACTTTTCATGTCATATGAGCGAGCATATATTATAGTGCATACAATGAATTGCTCAAACATGCAAAGGATAATAATAAGATTCTATAGTTTTAAAAACAATAATTCGCACGCAAGTCTAGAATGGGTTGGCATACATGTATACTTTATTATCAAACAACGGAATTCCTAAAAGACAATTATTCCTTATTTGCGATGATAAGAGTTGCTTGATAATGCTTTTTTAAGGAGTTCCTCTTTTCGGTTAAGTCGTCTCTTTTGTTGTTTTAAAATATTAATCTTTTCGAAGTAGAAAATAATCCACAACTTTACAAATCGCTTTTTCCACATATATATATTAAATCCAAATTTTTTTGAAAATGAAAAAAAAAACAGAAAAAAATTAATTTGTACTTCAAGCGCGTTTTATTTTAAATCGTTATGTTGATAGCATTTATGAGAAGAGATTCTGTCATACGGTCCGTTTTTATTGTAGGTATATGTAACAAGACCCCACTCAAGAGAAACGCACTACCATCGTCTATTCACTCAATCGATTTAGAATAATTTCTGTTTGTATTCAACTTTTGAGCTATTTCGACGAAATTCGACTCAAAGACGAATCCAATTGAAAATCTCTTGAATCAAAACATTTTTAAGATCACTCCTAACATAACAGCGTATTGTGAAAAGATCGTTAAAAAGTTGCACATACTTAAAATTTTTCGACAAAAATCGCTGAAGCATGAAGATTTTGGTTTGGATGGTCCAATATTTTGAACCCTGTTCCATATAACCATTCTTAGGAAAGGTACGTCTGTAGCAAAATGTTTTCACATTTTATGATTAGAAATGAATCATACAACTACGTTAACAGAAAAACTAGTAAGAACATTATAGTCTACCATTAAATACCCTACACCACATTGTTTAACATAATTCTTAATCTGCATCAAATTATTATTATTTTGGTTAATTTTCATCACTACATATTAAAACTTAGACTTTTCTACTCTACAAAGAATCACTTTTTGTACAAATCCTTATTAGGGGAGGATCCAAAAAATAGGTCGACATGGTCTAAACTTTTTTTGTTTTAAATTATGACTTAATTTTCGTCAGGAAGCATTGAAAATTATACATTTTTGTCGTATTCGTTGTATGACAAGGAGTTCAAAAATTTCCCCAGCCGGTCCAAAGTTTTCCTACCAATTTGGAACGCCGAAATACTACTACTTAGCATAACATGGTACAAAAAGGATATGAAAGATTTCGAAAGAGTCCGAATTCAAATATTTACTTCTTTCATCTAATTCATGCTCATACAGAGAACTTAAGAAACTAGCGAAAATAAAGTTAACCTACCTCTACTGCCTCTCTACCTCTACTTATTTACTTCATTAGACTACTTAATATAATTAAAATTTAAAATTTTTCATTCGCGTTTCAATTGCTCCGTTAACAGCCCCAAATAATGTCCATATATATGTGCCCATATATATGGATAATTTCTTTAACCAAATATTCATATTTATATATATTCAAATGAATATATATATGTATGAATATATATGATATTTGATATGAATTGAATGAATACGAATATAAATATGAATATTCGGTTAAAGAAATTATTTGATTCAACACAAAGCAATAATCTACGAATATCAATGAATATTTTTAAGTAATGAATTCAAGAAATAAGCAATCGATGAATAATGTACAGCGATACTTTATATGTATATAATATACAGAAATGAAACAGCGATAATGATAATATAACACTTGGAAAATGTAATTGCTTTCGGTGTACATAAGATAATTTTGAACCTAATAATTTTGCACGTCATCCAAGCAAGTTGTACCATGACCATGCCTGGTTATGCAGAATGGTAATGCGCCGGCAACTACATTGCCGATGGATGAATTTGAATATTTCCATCCCAGATGTGATGTGTGTGCTGATAGTTTTAGAATTTTTTCCCATTCACGTATTCATTTTATTCCAAGAAGAACACGCTATTCCACGCAGAGCATTAATAAATAAATCAATTTTTTTTAATATACAAAAAAGAACAAGAAAAAGTTTCTGTATATAAACAACAAATTCTATAATCCATTCAAGAAAACGGTTATGTTGCTGGGAAAAAGAAGAAAAACTTTTTTTTGCAAGGAAGATTTAAAGTTTTAATTGGTGCAAAATTTGTCGAGTCCTAGAAGAGCAAACAACTTATATTCGACGAATTTTTAATAAATGATTGGAAAGCGAACTTTTTTCGCAAAGAAGTTATCACTCTTTCTTTATTCTAAAGAAAAAATCTCATTTCTCATAAAACCGTTTATATCGAAGTAGGTCCAAAATCGTAGATCTACTAAACGAAATCCAGCTTAGTTAGTCCAAAAAGATGTCACTATCACTAATTTAAACGAAATTTCATTCCAACTTATTAAACGTTAAAGCTTATAAAGACCAATTTATATGAGAGAGGACTCAAGGTTGCTCCTGTTCTATTTAAATTTTCGCCATTCCCCATTCGTTTTATATGCCGATAGTACGATATATATAAAAGTTGAAAGTTTTTTTTAGAAAGACGTTGCTGCTAAATAGGGTCCGATCCAATCCATTTTCTTGGGTCGAAACATGATGGCGTAAAAAGTTTTATACAAATTACAAGGACTAACATTCGGCAAACAGACGGACAGACGGACACCGATGGAGAAAATAGTTCGAGCTCGACAAGTTCTTCTAGATCCAGCACTCATCTGTAAAAATTGAAAATTTGATATATATGTATATATATATCAATGTCACTTTGTAATTATACTACGCGCGTATTCCTTTCCTACTTTTTTTTGTTTTTCAAATCTTTGCATTATAGGTGAGGGGAGAAGGAATTCTTCGACTGCTGCTTCCGACTCAGATGCCACCTATTAAACATCAATCGGTAGTTAGTTAGAATGACTCTTATTTGACTGTCATTGATGATAATCACTAATATAATATAAGAAAGAATCAGTAGAAGATGTTGATCTACATATAGATTTTTCCCTTACTTTAAATTCAAAATTGAATGATAGATTGAATTAATTGAATTTTGCTGAATAACATTTAAAATATTTAATAGATTCGAAGAGCTTACCTTTCCCATAAAACCAGTGCCTCCGGTTATGAATACACTGCGTCCCGCATAAAACTGTGGTATAGGTATATAATTTGCTTCATTGCTGCTTGAATAATCTTCAAAATTGGATTTTGAATTAAACTGCGTGCCCACATGACCATTCAGCATGGTCGTTGGCGTTGTTCCTGATGCTCGAGTGATTGTTGACGCTGATGATGCTAATGTCGGATTTATCGTTGCTATTGTGTTGGAAGCTGATGCTGATGACGTTGATGAGACCGCTATTGATGTCGCAATTGTGGGCGATTTTAATAGCGTTGGTGATATGACGTGATTGACATTCGAAATTTCGGACATATTGAATATTCGATTTTCTTTTCGTGGAAATTTTTCTACTGAAATTATTTAGAATCGTGAGCTTAGTTGTTGTTGTTGTTGTCGGTTTATTTTCTGCAGCAAATTACTTACACAATCCACCCGAATCGAAGAAGAATTATTTAAAAAACAAAAAAATAAGGAAGAAAAAATTTTTAAGAACACACAAACTTTCTTTTTCTACTTTTATTCGATTTTTTTTTAATTTTTTTTTTTTTTTTTTTTGTTTTTTTGTTTTGTTTCACTCTCTTATTTTGTCTTTTTCGAAAAGCGTTGAGCGTTAAATTTTTCAATTTATCGGAAATTCTTTTAATTTTTGTGACATTTATATTCCCGGACTATGCGATGGCTGTCTCGAAGCATGCAAAGTGTTCAATTATTCTAATAAAAAGGTTAAGCAGGGATTTCCTTTACAGAATTGTTCGCTTGCTTTTGAGGAAGAATTTCTAGAAGCAGTTTTGTTACAATATGTGCGCGATTTTTTTATTTTTATTTTTTTTATTTTAAATATTTCCTGGAATATATATATAAAAAAAAAAAAACCTACTGCTGTTTATCCTTCAAATTTAATTATTATTTCCTTAATTCATATTATCATTAATTAATGTATTTATATATATATATATATATATATATATATATACATATTTATATATATATATATATGTTGTTTTTCTATTTTCTTGTAGAACAGCCGTGGAAGTTAACGGAAGCGTTGAATTTTTTTTTATATTTTTGGTATATTATCAAAAAAAGGAAAAGAAAAAGTATTTAACACATTTTCCTCTGTGTTTTCGTCTATGTATTTCCTCGCTGTGGCTAGTCAGTGTTTTAGTGTCACTAATATTTCAAATATGTTTTTTGGTTTTTTTTTTACTATTTTCTTTTAATGATTATTGTTCTAAAAAAAAAAAAAAATAAAATAAAAATACTTTTCTCTATCAACTGCTTGAAAATGTTGTATTTTGTTTTGAGCTTATTTCCATTTTTAATTTTAATATGTCGGCGAATATTTTTTTTTTTTTTTTTGACAATCACAAACTAAACCAACAAGATGACCATATTTGCATGAAATGCTTTTCCTATAAAGAAGCAGAAAAAAATAAAAAAACATATTATATTTTGTTATATATTTTTGATGATAATTTTTAATCAATATAGCATTTTATACACACATAAAAACCATTTCCAGATACAAAAAGCATACATAATGTCTGTTGTTATTTTCTTTCGCTTTTGCCTCACTTACTTAACTTAAAGCAGATACAACCAGCCAAGGTCAATAGAATTTTGCTAAATTTATTTAAAAGTTTTTTATACATTTTTCATACAATTATCATCCCAAAGGATTTATAAATTTTTGATATGAATAACATGCATGCATGCAACGCACATAGAATGATTCTCTGACTCTGACATCACATAAATTGATTTAGTAATTTTTTTGTTTCTTTTTTTTTTTTCTTTTGTATAACATTCTAACAAAAGGAAAGTTTTAAAACGTAAAATTAAATCCAGTGGAATCATGTCTATGCCTTCCCATTGAAAAAGTGGAGAAAGCCAAGTCCGTAAATTTCTTTCCCCTTCTTTCAATCATTTAATCTGGAAATTTATTGAAAAATTTCACCAGAACGTCTTCTATACTTCTCTGCTCGTTATATGCCTTATCTTTACTCCTTTATCGATAAATTGCACAATTTGCGCGCTTTAAGAGTATGTGACACACGCAAATCCAATTTCGAAAAGGAGGGACGTCGTATGGTATATGCAAACAGTTTTTATAGGAATGATTCATTTTTTTTTTAACAGCTATGGGGAACTATTTGTTCTAATTTCTTGTCAAATTTGGAATTGACTATGATAAGCGAAAAATTCGAATTGACTTATTTAATTATTTGATCGTAAATTTTACTGTCACAGCAAATCGCGAGAAACAAAGAATGAAGAGAGAAAGTGGTAAGCACATAAAAAAGTCTCATTCTGATCCTTGGTTTATTCACGAAGAATATATTTTTCAAAAAAACTTGTTATGCCATACAGTGCGAGAAATTCGTGGAACATTTTTAAGATAAATTGAAAGAATTAAACGAAATGTGCTTTCGTCAGTGAACTGGGACAATGCGAAGTTTATATCTTCAACATCCATATATCCTTTTTACTTGGTATAACCAGCTGGAAAGAGTGCAAATTATTCTTACACACAGAAATATCTGCTAGTTATAGGTATGTTTCTCAATGGATGCTAGATTTAATCTATCGAGTTTAAATTACTTATATTAAATAAGCAAAGTTTTTTTAAAAAAGGCTGGCAACTCAAGTTTTATATCCAACACATCTGTGGTACAAGAGTATATTAAGTTAGACCCATCTTTTGTTATGCCAATCATTTTCTGAATCGATTCAAACTTGCTTGTCCATCTATCTGCTTTATATTTCGTCCCAAAGACGAAAGCCATTGAAGATGGTTCGAATCGGATTACTTTCTTGATCACTTATCACGGCTTATTTTGAAACACTTGATACATGGATAACTTTAGGATGATGTAGGGTATTTAAGAGTAGGCCTCGCCCAATTATAATGTTTTTACTTGTTATGAATAATTTCAATAATTTCCTTACCGACCAAGCATTTATTACTATCTAGCAAAAAACAGTCTGAGAAACCCTCCCAAACTCCTTCTTAAAATGTTCTCTAATTAAAAAAAAAAACAAAAACAAAATATGACATCTAATATATTTTATTTATTTATTTATTAAATAATTTTACAAAGTATGGATTTAAAGACAGTCGGATAACTTAGATAATATTGCTCGCCTCTATTGAAAACTCCATCGTACTTGAGATTTGTGTTGTTAGTCGAGATCCTTGCCCAAATTGAGACACTTTTCGCTCATCTTTACTCGTGGTTCTAAGTCTGACGTTGTAAGCAGCGTTCTCTGGTTTCCAAATATAAACATCGAAACTTCTTTCTCAAAGCAACCATGCAGCTCTACATCATTGGATGAATGTCTTGCAAATCCCTCCATTAGCTCAGCTCATTTACAGATAAAATGCCGTACCGTGTCAGACAACAAGTCTGTCTCAACTAATTCCTAATGGCTTCCCTCACATAAAACTCCTCCGCGTATGCTAGAAATTAGATCTGTACTATCCTAAATTTGAGACGTTCTGTTTTCATTTTCTCTGGTCCCAGGAGAATACCATGGGAATACCCCTGTACATAATATTGCATATTCGACACCAACACTGTATTAACGATCGCCCTCTGATTTCTGCTGACTTGAGGACAATCGACTAGAAGTACCTTAGCAACAGCGCTGAAATAATTTAATGCATAGTTGCCACTTATACCCTTTACATCCGCAAAATAAATACAACACCGGACGAAAAGGAGCGTTACGTGCCTTATTAACTGCTGAACCGCACAAAATGCAATGATCACCCGTACAAAATTAACATAGTGAATAGTCCTTTACGTACACCCGGGGTCTCGCAATCTCTCGATCATATCCTTTTTGTCTGCCCGAATGTGGCTACGTATATTCACAATTCCAAGCTTCGCAAATTATGTTTGTGTGTTGTCTTCACGACCGCAGCGTTTTGGGCATTTTGCGCTCAGGCAATTTGATGGATTAATCAAAACAAACCACATATACATTTACTCGTTCTCACATACTCTTTTACCTTGCAACATTTCGGCTCTTTCATAAAACACCCACATACGAACACTTGTACTCCGGCATATTCCACACTATGAAAATCACTTTGCGCTTTATCATCGCGAAATCATTTACATATCACGTTAAATGACGAGAAAATAAAATAAGATAACTAATTGAACCTTGGGATAGATCACTTCCCGTAAAATGATTACAGTTACGTAGCGGATGTCGTAATACGCAAAATATATATATACATATTGATAATCAAGCTAACTGCCGACTTATAGAACTTCGTGTTCACATTAAATCTTTTTTACTCAACTCAGTAAATCATGGTTGATTTTGCTGACTCTCAGAAGAAGACGAAAAAGAAAATATAATATATACTTGGCCTATGGCGTGCACATACCTTTCTTACTTTTTGCTATTTATAAAAGGTATTTTTTTAAAGTTTTATTTATTTACGATATTCCTCTTCAAAATGCAAGGCTGCAAAAATACGCATATTGTATAGTCGCACAATTCCAAAAATAATTATTGTTAGTAAATGTATGCATACATTATGTATATGCAGATCGAAATGTTTCAGATAAGAAAGAACCACTAGTTGAGCAAAAAATATATATTAAGCGTGAGCGGATGCCTACAATATTCAGGAGGACATTATATATAATCCATGCTTTTTTCTCAAGTAATTTAGGCAGGTCTGTCCATCTGTCCATCAGATAATTTTCGTTGTACTTTTGTCTGTTTAATGCACAAGTCATACATTTTTTGAAATATTCTGATGATATTTGTCGTAGCACTTTTAGGTTAAACTTACAAGTCACACTGACATATTTCGGCTAAAACACAAACGCTATAAGATATGAATTGAATCGGACCATTTTAGGACCGGTGTCGCTTTAAGAAAAATGTTGCAATTTTTAATATTGCTCGACAAAAATGGGTAAAAAATAGTATTAATAAGTGGATTTAGGAAACTTGAGTTAAACCTTCTTCCACATAAGGTTTCCTAATAAAAATTATCCCTCGCCTTCCCTTGCATGACAACAAGATCTAATTTGTAATATTTTGCGATGAAAATTCAATTGATTTGATATCTGAATTTGCAGTGCCAAGTGTGATCCACGGTAAGTAGGTCCATTTTTAATGAATGATGCTCACGCAAGCCAGATTTCTATATAGGAAGAACTCGGTGTAGTCTTTAATATTTTGTGACGCAGAATAATGAAAAAGTGTTTTGGCTGAAGTGGTAGGAGTAGGTGTATAACATCCCGCGTTGCCCGATTGCAGCATTTAAATTCCCACCGCAGTGGGTATTTATCAATCTCGACGATTAATTAAATGCCGCCAAATATTCACGAGCATTTTGCAATTACAGCACATTTTAAAGGAAGAGAACTGCGGTGACTAATATTTAAACGCTTAGAATAATTTGTGCATTTCAAGCTTTAACAAAGCGCTTTGGGATGACAACGAACGGATTACGAAAAGATTTCATTTTTAACAAGCATTAAACATTACTTCTTAATGTGCATGAATTTATTTTAAAACTTGTTATGAAAACTGTTATATAAATTTTCAGTTTAGGCAAATGCTCAGCAGACGTTATAGATTCTGGCAAAGGTGTTGCCAGTAATAGCAGCGTCACTTGGGATGACATGCATAATAAATCACCGACTACGGAAGCGTTGATAACTGTGCCAATTTACTGTTAATCTTTGACATTGAAATGAATTAATTGTTAAAGCAATATGCTTAAGAAACCCCAAAAAGAAACTTAACTGCCAAGGTCTTGTTAGTCGACGAAGTCAATACTATTGCATATTGTTTCAAGGTCGTTTTGCAAATTCATAGTTTTTCTTATATGTTTTTTTCCTTTTAATACTTTTCCAGAGTATAAAAATTCAAACTTGATTTACAAAGCTAGTACGAACATACACCTGTAACTTGTGCCTCTTAATACTTTCTTAAGTATTTTGTTGATGTGTATGCTGACCTTTTAAATCAATCCCTTTTACAAGCATTCCATTCTTTTTCTTTTTGTTTTTTTTTTTTTCGATTTATTCATAACAGTACATAGCCTAAAACCTTTGTCTGCTGTCCAAATGTTAAGAAAAACAATACCATGTTTTACATATACATTTAGGGTACTTGTAATACCATCTAAGGACCGCTGAAGCACTTTCACTTGAACTAAACTTGGCTTTGATTTTTGCACGTGATTTCTTTGCCCATATGTCTGCACCCACACACACACACACACACACACACACGTATACAATCACATTTATTTTGGTTAAGGTGCGCTAGACTATTTAATACCATTATATTATTTATCTATCTACAAGCAGATGTAAGCATATTGATTTCGACGCTCAGCTTGTAAATGCTGTTATCATTCCGCGTTTGAGACTGTTCGAATGACTGTGAAATTGTGCATCGATGCAAGTCAAATCACAAAAAATCTCTGTCTGAGCCAGGGAAAATGGCCGCAATAGCTAGATTTTAATTCTTGTATTCTCTCTGTTTGTCTTTTTCTCAACAAACACACAGCTTAATTTTACATCGGACCAAAGTCGGCGTAAGACACCGAAAAAATGTGTAAAACCAAAGTGATTCACCGATACATTTATTTTACGTCACTCGATGATGAAGTCCTTATGAAGAGTATTCCATATTCGCTGCAAACCTAAGATAATATTCTTATTTGTTTTGTTTCTGCTCTCTTCTCTTATTCTAATTTTAGTTTTTCAAATTGTTTACCGACATCAAGTATCAAATTTTACAAAACTTGTCAGTGACATGTGCGTAAATGCATATAAAATGTCTTGTTTTTTTCATTCTTCATACAAAAATATGGGGGGGGGGGGGGGCCGGGGGCGGTGGGGGGGGATTGGACAAGAGAAAGAATTAAGTACATGAGCATATTTTTCTACGGACAGAAAAATCTGTGTAAGTGACTATCAACGTTGAAATTATGCCAAGGAAAGAAAAGATTAATGAAAGTGTGTATCAAAATTGTGGTTTTAGCAAGTTTTGTGCACAGCCTCCGTCCTCCCAGCCATCACATATATAACTTGCATAACTCTTCTTCAAAATGAATACGAATAGCCCCTAACTAAAACCAAAATATTAAATTTTGGTTCTACAAAAGATATTCTTTCCAAATTGACTATATTAAGAAGATATTTCCTCATTGCAGAAGAGAAGGTGTGTCTCGCTATTTGTTTTTTTTTTTTTTTTTTTTGGTTATTAGATATTTGATTTTCCATTTGAAGCTTCAAAAGGTCGAGACTATCACACACCGCCTGGAAATATGTTCACAGGTACTTGCTTCAATTGTTTGCATTTCAATCTCCTCAGAATCTTTTTTTTTTCTTTCTTTTTTTTGGCTTGTTGTAGGCGTTTGGATTGAGATTTTTCACTTGCAGACCTATCTGCCCAGCAGTTTTTCTTTTAAGCAAGCGCCAAAAGACGCCACATACAAATACATCGAGTGCCGTTTTGCATACGGGAGGAGGTTGCGAGTAAGCTCAGCATATCTTCAGTCAGTTCCGATGACAGTACCGAAAAGAAGCTGGCAAGATTTGGGTGAGAGCAGTGGAAAAAAAAACAGTGTGGATAGATGGCAAAAAAGAAAATTTTGATAGAAAGATTTTCGCTTTGAAGGACAATAGTTAGTTCCTTGAGATGAATATAATTTGTTATCACAAAAGGTATCATAAGAGTTACTTTGCATGGCAAGCTCAACTTTAAAGAAAAAAAATATGGTCATCTGTCTTATTGGCAACATTTCTTAATTGCATTCCCACCTGATCGAATAAGGTGCTGAAATGCGGCGAATTTGAAAATATATATATTAAGAGTAAAAACAGCTGATAAGGTCCACTTAAAAAGAGAAAATTCTAAATGCGGATCGAATTCTTGACCAAATTAATAATATCGCACAAAGGGATGTCCGGGTCTGAGCACGGCAACACTGAACATTTTACAAAGCAATAATGAAAAGTCAGATTTGTGAAGTATCAATAAAGTGCACATATAATGCAATGCTTACTCATTCAATGCTTAATTTAAAAAAAAAAAAATGCATAAATAAACAAATCCGTCAGTCAGCCCTAACCAAGCAAACCGGAAGTAAAGGAGCAACTGTACGTATGTTGATCATTTAACAAATGCTTTTGTTTCGTAATTCAAGACCCTACCGAAATAAAAAGTATGTCATGGGTTCTACTTCCGCTTGCTTATCGTCTTCAATATTAAAGAAACAATTTGAGGAAGTAAAAAATTTAGAAGTAGGACGGCTGTAAAAAGGGATCTGGACTTCGGGGAAAAGATAAAAATTCTCAGAATTCATTTTGCTTATGGAAATGTAAGAGGACCATTCAGAATTCTTTGGAAAGGTTTTCGTGAGTGATATTCTTTAACATCGGAAAAAAGAGCACGACAGACAGTGTCATTCCATTCATTTAAACAAGCAAATGAAAAGTGCTGTTAGTGTGTGTAGTAACGAGCTTTGCGATTTACATGACGTCCTAAAGTTTTATAGGCCATGTTACTTACATGGTAGGGAGCGGAAGCTTCGAATGCTGTTTACTGACTTGTAGGTTTCACAATAATATGTCGAAGACCTCTTACACTAATTATCATAATGGAAAAAGGGCACGTAGAACTCTCCTAAAGCCAAGGACATTCATAGGCCATGTTACTTACATGGAAGGGCGCTGATGCTTCGAATGCTATTTACTGACTTGTAAGGTTTACAATAATATGTCGAAGGCCTCTTACACTAATTATCATAATGGAAAAAGGGCGCGTAGAACTCTCCTAAAGCCAAGGACATTCACAGGCCATGTTACTTACATGGAAGGGAGCTGGTGCTTTGAATGCTGTTTACTGACTTGTAGGTTTCACAATAATATGTCGAAGGCCTCTTACACTAATTATCATAATGGAAAAAGGGCGCGTAGAACTCTCCTAAAGCCAAGGACATTCATAGGCCATGTTACTTACATGGAAGGGAGCTGGTGCTTCGAATGCTGTTTACTGACTTGTAAGTTTCACAATAATATGTCGAAGACCTCTTACACTTAAGTTAATGAAATTAAATAGTTGTCACCAATTATCACAATGGAAAAAGGGCGCGTAGAGCTCTCCTAAAGCTAACAACGTTCAAGTCATAAGATATCCGCAAATTCAAATCCCACAAATTTTAAAACACAGCTCCAAACAATATGTTCCTAGTTAAGGCTGGCATGCATGCAAGGAAAGCAAGGAAATTACGATCAAGTATTTTTGTTTTGAGAACTTGAAATTCCATCTTATGGTTAAAATCCGCTTCAAAACCAAGGTGAAAATCTTTTATACTTCACTTCACTCACATTTATTATTTCGTTTTAATTTTTTTTTTTATTAGTTTCTATTTGCAGATATTGTCTGATTAGGTATTTTTTTTTATTTATTTATTCGTTTTTTTTTTTTTTTTAATTTATCAAATATTTATATTCATTGGAAAGTTATCAATTCAAAACTAACTTTTTATTAATATTTAGTTAAATCATTTTTTCTTTTTTTTCAATTTTCTGGTTAATAATTTAAACGTTGTGATGATACACTAAGCACATATTATTTAAAATTATTGTTTAAAATGTAATTTTTAAAAAATATTACGACTCAAGCTAAATGAAGCAACTGAAGCTGACGACAGTTATTGAAGACAATATATACCGTAACTAAGAGTTTTAGAGATGCTTACAGGCTGAGCTGTGCAAACTTTGGAAAGCTTGAAAAGGTGAAAAAAAAAAAATGATGCCAGCATTAGAACGTATTCATGTACCCTATCGCTTGCTTGCAAAATGCGCAATACAACATAGGAACTTTCTTTTTCCTATCAGTTGGCGGCGAATTGTTTTCTTTTTTTTTAATATGTATTTATTAATGAGTAAATGGAGGTATGTATATACATATATATATGAGAGATTATTAACTTTTGTAAGAATAATATATAAAATAGTTCCGCGAATAAATAGATAAAACGAAATATCCAAAACCCCTTCTACAATGTCGACCCCAAAAATTTTACAAAGAGTATTTCGCTGCTTGAGAAAATCAAAGCATATCTACGGATATGATTTATCCAACTTGCATACTAATCTCTTTCGAAATTTAGATTTAACTTGTATTATCTGTATGATTGGAGTCAAACTTGTGCCTGTACTTGCGAATATTTCTCGGTATTGCAAACTTGACGATAAAATTAACATATAATTCTCTGCCGGCATGTAAGGCAATATTTGCACAAAGAAAACAACTTGTGTATACGCATAGGCACAAAAAAAAAAAAAACAAAAACAAAATAAAAAACAAATCTTAATATTTGTTTAAATAATCGATTAGTGTACAGATTGTTTCCAAGTAATATTGTGTAAAAAAACTCAATTTTGTTGAATAAAACACAATTTTCATCATAATGCTGCTAACGTGTTTTGTCTGTCTGCTAAGTCCTACACATTGGTTTCTTTCCTCAAATTCTGGATGAAAGTAAAAAGTAAAAGAATGAAAAAAGAAGGTAAAGACTGACCTCTGAAGCGAATCTTTGATAATTACTTTCTCTCCCATTAACGTATAACAATTTTGCAAAATACTTTGCTGTTTTGCAGACATACTTCATACTATGTGACCAAATTTAATTTGCGACATGATCATAT
>NW_023998423.1:12356824-12416985 GCF_014805625.2 Glossina fuscipes | reverse complement strand
TTATTACGAAGCGAATTAATTAAATTCAATTTTTTGATATCAAATTTTCCAGGAATTTTTATGCTAATGCTGTTGGCAGGTACTGTAATTAAATTAATTGCAAGAAATTTTTCTTAAAAATTATTTTTAATTAATATTTTAACGATAATAATTAAAAAAATTTTTTTAAATTTAAAAAAAAAAAAGATTTTTCCCTTATTGTATTTAAATTATGCACGCAGACACTCCCTCTTGCCCTTTTGACTCATTTACAATAGAAAATAGAGAGAAGAAGAAGGAGAAGAAAGTGCGCTTAACGCTAAGATATGCAATTTTTTTAAGCGTGTGTTTGCTTTCTTTAAATTGGTATAACGGTGTGTGTTAAAGTGTAAATAAATATTCTGCTAAGCTTTTAAGGGTTTTACGATGATTTAAGGCAGTGCGGTGTAATTGTATGATTTGTCTTTTGTTTTTAACCCTCGTTTCCATTACGTTGCTTATGAAGAGAACGTAAGGGTGTTACTTAGAACTGCTTATAAGAAAAAAGAAAGAAAATATTAATGCTTTAAATGAATGGTTAAATTATAACTTGAGTGTTGTGTTAAATTGAAGCAGAGAAAAAAATTAGAATCGGCTTATATCGACTAATGTGATCCCTTGGCTTTATATTTGTAGGTAAAATGTGAAAGAACAATAAGCATAGCTTATTTTTATATATAATTATACTCTTTATGTTTTGCATGTGTGATAGTTTAAGACAGTACCGGACATCTTAACCACTAGACCACATGATCACTTGATGGATATGTTATTGCTATATCTAATGGAAGAAGTTGTAGTTGTGTTTTGGGAGAAGCTGTTAGAAATACGTTTTAACGATAAGGCTCCGAATTGATAAAGAAAATAACGAAACCGTTGGAAAAGTATCTTTAAATAATACTATTATAGTTGGACAAAGCCCTCCATTAAACATGCTACACCGTGAAACACAATTCTAATTTTTATCATAGTACACAAAAATTATATCTTGTTTCTATATGAAGGCATATTTTTCAAGTGCAAGTTTTTCGGGAAGCGGGCCTAAAAAGCAACCTACTATAATGCAAGTTTAATCCTTACCCACGGCAAGATCCAAAAACAGGCGTAGATGGTCCAAATTTTGTAGAGTTCATTTTTGTATAAAATTACTGTTATACATATTAAAGCTTACACTTTTCTGCTTTACAAAGCATGAAAATTCTTATTAGGGTAGAATTCGAAACATAGTCCGAGATGGTCACTTTTCATTATAAGAGAGGTGTACAAACATTGCCCCAGCCCGTCGAAAGTTTTCATACCAATTTAGAATACCGAAGTTCTACTACTTAGCCTCTTTTACTAAGAAATTTTGAAAGTTGCAATTTTTCTCCATATAACGGCTTTTCTAAATCACGCTTTATAAAGGGAGTGGTCCCTGGGTCAAAATTCGTCAGTGTACCAAATTTCATCAAAATATCTCAAAAATTGCGACCTGTAGCTTCAACATAAATTTATATGGACAGACGGACAGACGGATTATGATTCCGTATCGATCGGTATAATAAAAAGTGGGTCTATCTTAAGCCCTTCTACTGCTAGTACTAATTGCAATTTTTTCTCATATAACGACTTTCAGGGCAATATATGGAGAGTGGCCGAAAAAGTGGATCGATCAGCACTGTTTTCAACACCACACCAAAGCACAAATTTCCATCGACAGACATCAGACAGACAGACGGACAGATAGGCACAGATCAATTCAGATTATGATTCCGAATCGATCGATATAATAAAAGGTGGGTCTACCTTAAGCCTATCTGCGTGTTACATAAGTCTGCACTATCTTAATATACCCTGTACCACACGTGGTGTAGGGAAGGCATTCCTTTTAACTCTCAAGTTCAATAGTTATCTACTTTCTTCATAGCCAGAAATCATATCAATCACAAATATCAAGCATTGATTTTTTGGCAAGCAATTCCTTCAACTTCAGGAAAAGAAAATAATTTATGAAAGCTAAAACTGGCGAGAGAAGGACGTGAGAAAGAATGTTTTGTAAAGAATTTAAAATAGAATTCCTTAGTAAAAGAAAATTTTTAAAGTTCTTATCATGGTTTCACTAGATGGGCGAACGTATAGAAAAACTATTTATGCCGAGCGGCAGTAAATTTCTCTAAAGGAGAATAAATTTAATTAATCGATGTGGGCATGAGTATGAATTAAATCAATGAAATGAATATATCAATTTTTGTGCGAACATTTGCAAAATTTCATATAATTATTTCAATAATAAATAATATTCATAAAAAATTTTGCTATTCATTTTAATTTTGTTTTTTTTTTGTCTTGTTTAATTTTTTAATTATGTTAAAATTAAAAGGCGGCTTTGCAATTCAATAAAAATCTTGAGAGTATTTCATATTACAATAGAGTTACACTTGATGGAAAGCTTTCATAATTTAATAGCAGGTAATAAATTGTAATTCATTGTCTTTATACAAAATCTTAAAATCGAGAAGTAAATCAAAGTAAATTCACGTCCTCTTAAAAGTGAAGCGAGAAAAAAAAACATTCATCGAATTTGTATTTGTGTTAAGATATTCTTATGTTTTAAATAAAATCAAAATTAATTTTTATATTACTTTCTACGACCCCCTCGTGAAAAGGCCTTTGATGTATGTATATATATATTTTTGACTTTGATATATATAGGTATATATACATCGAAGGTCTGTCTATTCATATCAAAGTTTTTTTCATATCAAAGTTCTTTTCACATATATGTACATATATATATCAAAGGTCTTTTGATGAAAAACCTATTATAAATATAAATATATACATGTACATTATATATCCATATTTATATGTATTATTTGTAACTTTCTTCATTTGAGCGATATTCGAATAACGTAAATTAAAATTTAAAAACGGACCTTATGACTTCAACGGACTTATGTACAATATTTGTAAGTCATAAATTGTGGATCGACACTTTTTCCAAACTTTCACTTTTCACTTGACAACAGTGATACGAAAAAATTCCGTCCTAATCTTGTTCTTGCACTTGCTCTCTTATTCCCAGCAGATAGCCAAACGTAAATATATCGATCCTGGCCCTGATCTTCAATGCAATTCTTCAATATGTTACATCTCCGTGATGGATGTATGAAAAAAGAAGTTTTCTTTCCTTTCCCCTTAAGGTAAATTGTAGATATTTTTTGTGGCCGAATAGATCAGTTTCCAAATTCTATATCGTTTTTTTTTTTTTTTTTGCTACTTTTGGCGAATTTCAACTTTTAATATTTTCAACGGCTGTTAATAAAAAATATTTATATATATGTTGGCACGAAATTGCAGCCGGTAAGAAGAGAGTGACGAACAAATTCTAATCGCATTTTTGATGAATGCTTTTAAAGCACTAAGATAATGCGATAAGAACACTAATAATAATAAAATTTATACAACGCTCGTAGACAGAAATGATCATTGGGAATAAAATCAATCTTAAGATTATAAAAATAAAAATGGTTTAATTTTAACATAAACGCTAGTGCAGGCAAATGTAATTTTAATAGCAACTTAAACGCAATTGTAATTAAAAAAATATATTTACATATATATATATATATATGAGTTGGGTGGAATTATGCGGTTTTAGAAAACGCGCAACTAAAGGTAAGAAGTATGGGTATACCTCTTAAAGTAATGTGGCTTGTAAGTGTAAGTAGTAGGGACAATTACCCAATATTATTACTACTGCTATCGCTATGATTTAACTTAGTAGGAGAAAAGCATACCTAAGAGAATCCGGATGGACTCGAAAACTACACTAGAAAGATGCTTATAGCAATACTAACTCTAAAATTTTAAGATGCCACTGTAGACAAAGTCTTATAATCAGGCATATTAAAAAGTTTCTCCCGATCAATAAATATCCATATACCTTATACCAATGCGTTCGTCTGGTTGGTTCAGACTAATTATTAATCATATGTATCTCTTATGCGGAGGCAATTTCTTTTTATACCCTATAGGGCACCTTCTCTGATACCTGATATGAATCAGAATTATTTCCTGAATCGATTTAAGCATGTCTGCCGATCTGTATGGAGTGTGTTATTCGGAGACTCTCCTGGTCGCGCAAAAAGAACGCTTCGACTTCCAATTTTGGTAGAAACATTGCGAGTTTTGGTTGCTATTGAAAATGGACCAAAGTGGTCAAAATACAATTCCACAGTGAAGCGCAAACTGAACGCAACTCCGTATTCCTAAACCAAAATTTATGGGGAGGTTGAAATTTTCCACATTTACTTTACGAAAAACTTAACTATAATAATTATGTGGAAAGAGTCGACCATGCCCATAAATGTTGCAAGTGATTAATTGTTTTTTCTCCCACTATCTTGATGTTTTATGCTTGTTAATCATAAGGTAAACAAGACAGACTAGTTAAAAGTATTTCTTTGCATTCCTCGGACGAAGATATATTATCCGCTTATGCGTTCATTCCACAATAAATATGATGAACACCACGGCATGGTGGACTAATTTTTTCGATTTCCGCGACATGGATACGAAATAAAAACACTTGGAGAGTAGAAGGTCACAAGGTAAATGTGTTAATTCTAAATTAATTATGGTGAACATCACGATGTTGTGCATTAGTTTTTCTTAATAAAAACCTTTCGGCGAAGTAAAAGGTGAAAGATAAATTTTATCCCATTAAGCTTTGTATGATCGTCAATATTAGGCCGAGTCATAAAAAAAACTTCCATTTCAGGAGGGTAGATACAAGTGAGCAGAATTAATGTACCTGTCTGCCCACTCTAAGTCATCGCTGAAACGATTAACGAGTTTTCGCTTTGGCATAAACAGTGGGTGTTTTGCGTGTGGCACATTTAACTTGACATGTTGAAGTGAAACACTACGTATTCGTCATGTCAAGCTTTGGAAGTTTAAATAAAGTGATGCAATCAAGGCGATCCATGAAAAAATATGCAGTGTATAGGGTTAAAGTGATGTAAACAAGAGGGCAGTTGGAAATTGGTTAGCAAAAATTCGTTCTAGAGATACGAGCTTGAAGGATATATCGCTTTTTAAGATCCTTTCGGCTTCGACGACAATCTTTTAAAGATAATATTGGTAAAAACCCTGGAAAGAAATCAGTATATAGAATTAGTAGAGGCATTTAATACATCACAGTCAACTGTTTGCCCCCATTCGGAGAAAGTAGGGAATAGTCGGGAACTGAAATAAAAATTTGAAAATAATATATATATATATATATATATATATATGTGGATATTATTTATAGAGCTAACAAGAACATGTGGCACAAAGTTTTTAATGATGGTATGATGGGTATACAAGATTCGGTTTCAACTCTAACTAACTTTTTTACTTGTTTTTTATTTAAATTTGAATAAAACTCAAGAAAGAGGTAATAAAATCAAGGGCAATAATTGAAAAAGGCTTTGTTTTTTTTTTTTTTAATTTAAGATAAAGTTTTAATAAACAAAATAAAAATCGAAATTACCTTATATAATAACGTTTTTGATTATAAGCCGCATTTTAAAACTGTTTTTAAAGCAAAAATATAAGTTGACCTATGAACCTTACGTATATGGGCATATACAAAAAAGAATTTCCGGAAAGCTTTCATAGAAATGACACGTGATAAGTGGTCAATTCAATTGACAATAAAGATCGTATATAATATAGAACGGGAAAGATATATTGACATTGTGCTAGCGATTATAAGATTTTTTTATTGCGGTATCTTTTTAAAAAATTACGAATTTTGCGATTAGTTTTTATGGTAATTTTTCGTAGACAGATAACAGTCCCCTTACTTAAATGATCGCTTGGCAGCGGATACTAAAGTCGAGCACATTATGTAGCTTCTGTTCGTGGGCCATAACGTTAGTGCAAATCATTCTAAGCACTTGTTTCTATTTGCTCAGTGACCTCGCGAATATTGTTTGTCTTGCATTTGGATCTAAAGCACGTATCAGAAGGTCGTTTACATGTTGCTTAGATTTTAGTGTTTGTAATCTAAAGTATAACTAGAGCGATGAGAAGGTTTTTTTGCAAAATTGTTACCGAGACTGATGCCTACTTTCTTGGAAGAATTTCTGTGCATTGAAAAGATGATCAAGATGTTGCACCGGTGGTCATTTACCAAACAAAATTCAGTGGGAGATGCTTTCACATTTGATCGGTACAATGTTTCACTATGATAAGGATTGCAAATTGATTGGAAGCGTCTTGCAAAGTTGACTAATTGCATGGAGAAATCATTGTCGTGTCTATTTAAGAACTCATTTACTAAGCTATTTTAGGTTGCGGCCTTTTCACATCAGTTAGGCAAAAAAAAAAAAAAAAAACAAAAACTGTCTTAAGAAGGCATTCTTCATAAATAGTTTACATATTGGTATAAATGCCTTTACTGGCTTGAAGCTTAAAAAATCCCATTTTATGTGATTTTGTGCAGGCGTTCGTTCAAACATAATTTCGATGTTAAAAGAAAGAGAGAGAAAGAGAAAGAGAGAAAGAGAGAAAGAGAGAGAGAGAGAAAAGTTTAAAAACATTGACCGCATTATGAGGTTAAGTAGGATTTGATAATGACAGTAAAAATTTTAAAATATATAATAATAATATTTATGCTTTTATATTTGTTATTTTTTTTTTATTTATTTTTTTTAACTAATGATGTATATGGTACGCGCGCAGGCTTGCCTTTTTTAAGCAGTTGCTCATTTGACCTACTTATCGAAACTCTTGCTAAGACGGCATAGTCGTGCGCTTCACTTCATTCATTGAAAGTTTCATTCATTGAAGGCAATGATCGCGATGACAATGAACCGGCCTACAAGCGCGACATAAGGGAAATTGAAAAGAGAAGTAGAGAAAAAAACAGTGAGAGATCGAGAGGAAGAGAAAGAGATAAGAAGAGACAAGAGAAAACTTCATCTCTTTACACGTAATAAATATTTCGTCCCAGTGTTATAATTTCAGGTAAATAAATGAATATTTTTATTTGAATTTTTTTTTTCATAATATTTTTTCATAGTTTACAGAGTGCCGTTGTGAAATTTCCCAAAATTATAAAACTTTTTTTTATTACATCTTATCTTAATCGCTGCTGTACGAATTTTGTTTTCAATACAAGACATCGAGAAATTTTAACTATTTTGTATATGCATATGTACAAATGTACATCGTATGTTATTATTGGAATTGTTGCCAAAATTTCGCAAAATTCATTAATTTTGATAACAAAAAAAAAATAAAAAAAAACGCTATAAAGTTTTCATTTCACTGAACAATTTATTGTAAGCAAAAAGCTTTGTGTATCAATTGTCAACAAAAATATTGTGATTGTGAATCTATGCCCAGATGTCTGCCTTATATTTTTGGCAAATTTTTAAGGTAGTCTGTTAAAGACAAACATCTGCTAATTATTCTTACAACACATATTTGATTTTAGTTTAACATTGCTTCTCTTCTCTATGCGCTCAGTATAAAGGAGTGTTAACTTAGACTGCATGAGATATTTAAAAATAAACTTGAATCGTGTAATCATTTCAATCTGTAAAAAATCAGACTAGAATTTGCAAACTTGCTATTGAACAAATCACTTTTAGTCTTCTTGCTTTTTAAGAAGTCAGTTTAGGCTTCTTCTGCGCAAGTACTCTTTTTTCCTCCCATAATAAAATCGAACGACTTGATATTATTCACATTCTTACGTAAGATATTCGAAATTTAAATATGGTACTCTTTATGCGCTTCATATGTAGATTAATTGACGAGAAGCATACTTCGAGGAAAATTTTTAAGCAACTTGTTTCTCTCGTAGAGCTTTCTTCATTTTATTTGTCTTTTTGAGCGGGGATGTTGGTAAATAATATAACAATTTCCGCGGAAACGGGCAACTTGAAATAATTGGATTATGCTTTGGAGAATTAATGAAAAATTAATCTTTGCATCGCAATCTTAAAATTCTTTTCCCAAGTGGCAGTTTTCTGGTCAGCCTGAGTTTAAAAGTGAGTACTCGATGCGGAAATGCAAAGCCGTAGCCATTTTGTCTTAAAAAATTTGCATTCGTTTTCAAGGACCTTATGAAAATGAATGTAATACAAGTCGTACAGACAATTCAAACTTTTGTGAAAAAAATTTTAGGAAATGAAAGCCATACCTGTTGGCGTATTTGTTATCCTCTCCTGGAACCCAAGCCAGACGCTCTAAATTTATCTGCGCGTTGAGTTAAATAACCAATATTTATCTCTCGCCCCTTTTCTTGAAGTTTACGTGCGAGACAAGAAATTTGCAATGTACGGTAATTTCGTACTTCCCCGGAGTAGAGACAATAATAATAATAACACAGCATTACTATGCTGCTGTAACTGCAGAAGCGAAGGGAATTATCTATCATACAGCAATCTATTAACGCTTTAAAGCAACAACGCCCAATAAGTATCTATGCTTTTATGAAAATTCGACTCATCCTAATTTCTTTCTATCCTTTTTAGCATTTATTCAAACTGCTTTTGTATTTGCTATGTATCTACCCCACATACAAACAGACGCAGATTCTTCCATAGGTTGCCATAGGCAGACAATAAAAAAATTATATTGAGAGAATAAGGATAGAATCCAGCGAATTTTCTGTTGTTAATTTGCTGAATAACAGAAAAAGAAAAAAAAGATATTTTTTCTATATTTTAATACTCAAAAAGACAAGGAAGAACTTCTTTTCTTTATCGTCTAAACGGCAAAAGAAGTAAAATTTTATCAATAATTTTAACTGTATTCTATAGGGTATATAAATCTTGAAGAATGAAAAAGAAAACAAAAATACAAAGAGTTGAATTTCTTGGAAGTAAACCTTCCAACCAAGCTCAACATAACGGATGCAAACAAATGGACGACACTTTGTTGCCAGCTTGGATTTCATTGAAAACTTTGGACCTTTTAAATGCATCCTTCCCCTCGCCGCTAACTGCCCCCTTCCTTTCCAATCAATATCTACTTAAAATGGCGAGCGTCGCTCGGTTTCAAGTAAATGCTTCAACCTCGCCGCACAAGAAATAATCAAATCTTGGAAATTATCAAAGACACCAAACGCATTTATTATGGTCAAAATATTCAAAATACTTAAAATTATAAACAACAAGAAAATCCAACAGAACTGCTGCGTTTTTTTTTTTTCATGTTCGTAGAGATGAAAAGGGGCAAAAAACAACAAACGATTATATTAAGAAAAAGTTTTAAAGAAATCTTAAAAGTATAACGATTATATAAGTGATCAGCGATGCGAAATTGTTTTTGCACGATACCATCATGAAATTTCTATTCATATTTTGCCAATATGTCAGATTCGCGGAAGAGAATATATTCTTTGTCATCTTCCATTTTAACTCGTGTACCACCATATTCCGGTAATAGAACGCGATCGCCTGCCTTAACTAAAGGAGGAACGTGAACATCGCTTTGATGGCTCCGAGCTCCCGGCCCAACGGCAATGACAGTGCCCTGCATCATTTTAGTACGCGAATCTTCGGGCACAACAATACCGCCCTCAGTTGTAGCCATTGGTTCAGCGCGTTGTACCAAAATACGATCCAACATAGGCATAATTTTTTTAATTACATTCGCGGCCATCTTTCCGTCTATTTTCTTAAAAGACTTCGATTTATGTATGCAAAAAGTCTAATAATTTACCGGAAAATTTGAAATTTCAGCGAAATAAGAAAATTTGAAATTTCAATTGAAATTTAAACAATTTCAGACAATCGCGACCAAATGATATGAACAATTATAGAAGAATGACTGACTTTATATGGAAAATTTTTCACAAGTGAAAATGTTTGTATCGATTTAGAGATAAGGCTTTTATCCGATATTTATCGATTCTCCTAATATTCGTCATGATACACTCATCGCTTATTGACTTAGTAGGCAGGAGTATTCGCGAATTTAACTTTTCTTAAATTGTGTTCAATGGGAAGCTGCCTCACCTAATCGTATGTTCAAAAGTAATCAATTTTGTCGGTAGACCACACATAATTTGCAAATTCCACGCTCTTCTAAAATTTCATGGTAATATTTCGCTAATCGAAATATTGAGTTCTCGATATAAAAATTCCTAAGACATGATTCTATAGCAAAAGTCCGTAATGTGAAAAAATATGCAAAAAATCTTTTCATGTTTAACTAATATTTTCGAGAAAGGAAAAAATATTCTTATGCACCTTCCACTTGCACACGTTGAGCATATATATATATATATGATTTTGAAAATCTTCAATAAATAAAAACAAACCAAAAAACGCACTATAAGTGTCTACGGTCTACCACAATATGCCCTAAACCTTCTTACAATTATTCGATTTTATTGACGACTTTTGAAAATAAGTGCGTTATATAGAAAGTTGTGTGGTCCGACTCGAACTGTTTTCTATAAACTTCGTTCTTCTGCCGAAGTACGTTAGTGTATCAAATTTCGTGAAAATATATCAAAAATTGTGGCCTGTAGGTAGAACACAAGTGAAAAATGGACAGACAGACAAAGAGACAAGCTTAAATCACTTGGCGTGATAAAAGATGGGTTCATGTCAAGTCCTTCCGGATTTTGCATACAACAAACAACAATGCAAACAATCCCCTCGACGAAATAGTCCCGTGTGTAAGAGAATGCGATTATCAAGAAATATCGCAAATTTATTTATCATTAGTTGCTGTCTTCTACTTTTCCTTCTAAAGTTCAGCAATTCACTTAACAGACCTGTGGATGACAAAGACTATAATCACTTCGATGAATGTGATATGTCCTCAATACAGCGATGAGTCTTTCTACATTATCTCTTTCTTCTTCTTCTTCTTCTTCTGTTGTTCAGCAAATTAATAACCGCGCGATGCGTATGTTAACTGCCTTTTTCTACTAAGGGTATAAAGGAATTTTTCAATTATTGCTGTTATCGGTTCCCACAGCTGTGATTCGATAAACGCAGACAATACACCCCAGGAATATTCGTTACATGCGCTGCCTTAAAATTTCAATTTTTTAGACTTTGAGACCGACCATTAAGAACTGGCAAGCTTCAATATGTTTAAGAACTCATTGCGAAAACATTTTTTGGAATCTGTTCCACTCTGTTGCTATATATTTATATGCACATAATGAAAAAACTTAACTCGATTTTCGCGTCGAAAATTATGTTAAAAACTTTGACTAAGTCGAGGTTATTCGGCAGAAAATGTTTAGTTGACTTTTACTTTATTGCGATCTTTGGCCCTTTCATTTATTGCGGTCACAGTTACACAATCTTATTCATATTTAGCAAACAGTCTTTAGGTGAATCTTGAAATTCTTGGTTGCTTTAATGTAAAAATCCCAAATGCTTCACTATAAACATAGGTGGCGTTAGTTTTATTATACACTGTAAGCCGAGTCATTTGTTTAGAAAAGTCGAAAATAGCAAAGCACTTGGTAACCTACATTTGTTAAACGGTTCTTTGATTTTTTTGGAGTTAATATCATAAAAAAAAAAAAAATAAATAAATAAAACAAGAGAAAAATGAAACGTTTTTTAAACTTTCATTCCGATAGCAAAACTTTGAAGAGAATTATAGAAAAAAAAAAAAGGTGTATTTAATTTTTTGAAATGTTCTTTCGTTTATTTAAAATTTATAATATTTTATATTATTTTGTTTATTTATTTAAGTTATATATATTTATATATATATATATATATAACACATTGTATTTTGTTATTATTATCTTGTTAGATCTACTTGATTTTAATTTGAATTTTTTTCATTTTTATTTTGTAATTTAAATATTTTTTGTTTTCTAAATTTTAATTTCACATATAATGGTAACAAAAAAAAAAAAATAATAATAAATTTCTCCAGTACACTTAATATCATATCAATACAAATTTTAAAAATTTTCACTTTCTCACACACACACACACACACACACACACACATTCACACAAACACAAATATACGCACAACCAACGAGCATGCGTACGGGTTTCTCTTACTCAGGCGAAAAATAAAGAAAAAATAAAAATAAATAAATAAATGCAAAGACAAACTTGAAAATGCAAAAGAAACCCCAACGTATATCTGAAGCCGGTTAAGACTCAACTAAAGTCTTTGTCGATTATGGATAAAGATATTATTTGTAATGTATAAGTCTGCAAACATAAACAATCCCTCACAAAACGAAAGCAACTTCTTGCCGAAACGAATATTGCCTGAAAAAAGCGCTCAGAGAGAGTGTCACTCCACCATATATACAAGCTGATAAAATTTCTTAGTATTCGAATTAACTGCAAAAATCAAATCAAATCAAATCAAATATAAATAATTATATAAATAATCAAAAGGTATCGTACGTGTTCTAATAACCTTCGATTCTCATCGAAAATTTTAATTCAATTTTTAAATGCATTTGCATCGCACTGTACACCTTAGCGACAACCTTTGAAAATGTTCCAAAGAGTATGTAAAAGAAAGCATTGAATATTACGTTGCAGCATTTGTTTTGCTGGAAACTGTATTTAAGACAGCAAAATTTCATTTATCATATATTTCGTTTAGAATTCAATGTAGAGTAAAAGAAAGAAAAGACAGAATAAGAAAGACAAAGAAGCACAAGGCTTTAAATACCATTCTCTTCTAGCGTTTACAAAAGAGAAATAAGCCGGCAGAGAAAGAGGGAGAAAGTGAAGGAGAAAAGTTTTTCACCCATAACAATGTTTTTTACAATATAATTCAAGTTTAAACCGCACCTTCGTTTACCGCTTAAGCATTTTCGTTTAATTATAAACGATAAAACCGTTACCCAGAGAGCTATACTTTATATCTGCAGTGCGTTAAAAAATGTGCTTAGTGTTTGTGTTTCTTTTTCAACATTAAACCACATCTGTCAAAAAAGTACATTCTGTCAAAAAAGTTCCGGGAATTCATCTTAGATTTTGCTATAATTAATTAGATTTCTTATGTGGATAAAACCGTACAACTGTAGGTTGTTAGGAGCATTAAATTTCGTGTGGAAACAATTCGAAAAACTTGAAGAAAGGTAACAGTTTTTTATTGGAAACATATGTGCATTTTCAAAAAGTCGCAAAATGATTGAAGCCTTCCCTTCGTTCCTCTCATCTGCTTAACCATTAATATTATGCAGCAGCGTCGGAGAAAAAGATATAGTAAAACAAACATTTATATGATATAGGCCAAGATATGAAATATCTTATTATCTCTCATCGGTAGGATTGTCATGCAGATCTTTGTCAAAAAACTCGTTGCAAATTTCTTTTTATCTTTCTTTTTGATATCACCAATCGCATGGAATATGTCCACTATTCGTGTAACAGTCAGAAAGCAGTGAGGAAAGGCAAAGAGGTAGAGATATGTATGTATGTCCAACCGGTAACTGTTTTGTCTCTACCAACTGGAAACCCACTATAGCTACGACCTAAATAAACTCTAACGCAGTTGAGATTTGTCTCGCATTAAAAGAACCGAATTTTGTTCAAAACGACAAAATCCCCTCTCTCGCTCTCGCTGTTCATAATAGGCGAGTCACTTGATGATATGAAAATTGTAGAAAAAACCGATGTTATGCTGCTAAAGGTCGATAAAAAGTAGATTCTTAAATAAAAATTTTCACTATTCCTGGTATTTCTTTGACAACAAGCATTTATCATAATTCATATGCGTTTATATTGAAGTATTGAATAGCTTCGTGTATGCTTACTTTCTCGTGTACATATGAGGTCTTCAAGTGTGAAACTGCCGCTTCTCGAAAGCAATATAATAGAGTTTATCCAAGCAATTAAAACATCATATTATCTTAGCTCCATAAGGCGCATCTTGTACACAGTTCGAAGACGGTTGTTCACGCGTTCAATTACAGCATTCTTAGCAATTAAAAAGATAAACTTATCTAAAGTTGAACTTTTTTTTTTTTTTTCGATGTAACGCCATTTTTTATTTCTATTTTACCCTCTTTCGAGGTATCGCAAGCTGAGATTCAGTTCGGGGATGGCTTTGACTTGTATCGAAATAGAATTAATTTTTAATAATTCGCCAGGTCATATGCGGCCAAAGCCTTTGCTAAAACTTTCAACTCAGTCTTCTACGCCGAACGTTACAAGTACTACTTTATAAAGAATGCCTGAACCTATGCTCTATGTATTGTGCTAGGCAACCCGTATAAGTTTTGGGAATAATGCGTTTCTTTTTGAATGTGAGTCCTTGCAGGCGTCCATCGCTTTATTCACAACGCTATGACAGGTTACACTTAAACATTCGAATTTTTACGCTGACATACAATGTAAAGCGCAATTTATCAAAGCCTTATCCCGTACATTGTATTATCTAGTCCTAAAAGTCATTGTAGGTAGACCGTTTGAAAAATTTCCGCATGAACTTGGCAACACTTGGCTTTGCTTGGCGAAAATTATGGAACATGACTTGTTAACAATTATCGGATTTTGAATGTGCATCAATTATTTAACAATTTGTCGATAAAGTCGATCGGAGTATCTTTGTTGAAATGGGAAAAGGATTGCAGAACTGTCGGATTGTCACCACACAGCTTAAAGTCAGGTGGGACGCTCTGTAAGGAAATTCCACATCGTCATTTACCGTGGTGAAGTTTTGAGTGCCTGAAGTGAATCATGACCAAGTTCGGTGAAGATGATTCTAGCTGCTCACCAAAGCGTCGGTGAAGCTTACCAAATAATACTGGACGGCCGTCGAATTAAGGAATTTTACAAATAGAAAAGGCTTTGCTCTGCTCCATTCTGCTCCATATTCTCCAAAAAGAAACTTTCTTGGATATTATCAATTAATAAATCCTAAAAGGATACTCTAGAGGAAAGCTTTATATCAAATGAGAGAGTCTTTGTGGGAACTGAGACATATTTTGAGAGTCTTAAATTAATATTTTTGCAAAGAGATACAGAAATGTTAGAGAACCGATGAACTGATGGAATCATTGTTGAAGGCGTTTCCATTGATGAATTAAGTCGAATTTTGTCTTGGAAAGTTTTCAGATAGCCTTCGTGTGACTATGCCTTGATTAAAAAAAAAATTAAGTATGAAAAATTTTAAGTAAAAAGAAACTCTTGTAATATTTTCTAAAACTATGCCAAGTATGGTAGTAATTTCATATTATATGACCTAATATTGTATTGCGTTGCGTATTATGCGTGCAATACCTGCCGCTCAGTTCAGTTTACATGATTCGTGTGCGAAGTTCAATGACATGGCCAGATGTAATTATGAGGTGGTATCCACAGATCAATATATACCTACATGCATACCTATATACAATTTACGCATTTTTCTACAGGTACTATCGTCTGACTTGCATACATGATGTAATTTTGACGTATGTTGTTCATCATCACATACCAGAGAAGTGTAAAAGTTATATTAAATATGTTACACCATAAGATAGATATATATATATATAGATATACATATATATAGATATATATTTTATATACGTATATGAGAAACGACATATGGCTTGATTAGCATGAAATTGTCATTTTAATTAGATCGTTTCGCATATGACATGTCTGTTCGCCTATACTCCTTAATATTAGACTTTGAGGCAAAAAATGAAAATGGTGTGATCCGGATCAAGCAACAGAATAAATTTGAAAATGGGCGATATCTCGCCAATATAGTAAATCGACATTTCTTCACATAGAGCAATAGAAATCTCAATGCATTGGTACTTAGCTGATATCGATCCAACCATTTCTAGGAATCCTCACAATCTCATTGTCACATGAGAGGGACTCTTTACATTAGATGCTGGGTAACCAGAATTCGTTTAAAACTTTGTTACCTATGTCAAGTAGACAACGTGCCTCATATATGAGTAATGCCAACGTAAAATAAAATTACATTTTAATATTATTTAAATATACATAAATGTATAAAATCCCGCCATAAATGCTTTTTAAGGAATGTAAGTGAAAATGACCCAAATTTTTTAAACGAAATTTAAGCAGAAAAGAGTATGGAAATCCTATTAAAAGACAAATAGACAAACAAAGATGTTTTTAAAATTAGATCTGATAAGAATCTAAACTAGAGTAGAATATGCTATAAAGGCCATATACGCATAGAGGATAGGCATTCTATGCCCTTGTGATTCTGGAATAGAAAGAGATGAAAGGAAGATACAAACAGAAGCATAGATCAAAGCCTGGAACTAGAGTTGAATCTTGAGCAAAGATCATGAAATTCTTTATAAATGAAGCACTGCCCAACGAGAAATATAAAATAAGAATCCGAGAAAGAACTCGAAACTTGAGTATACATATTCTTTGATAGCATTCTTCTTTATGTATAAGTGTTGGGTTAAAATGAATTTTACAATTTTCTCCTATTGCTTTAATATATGCACAGTTTTGCTTTCAATTTGATTACAATTCTGTTTAAAACGGAACTTACGTTAACAAAATTGCTAACGTTGGATGCAAAAAAAAAAAAAAAAAAAAAAAAAAGAATTCAATATTGACATAAAAATAAAAGAATTTAGTTTTCTCTGTTAACCAATACATGCGGGTACAACGTACATGTAAAGTTAAGCTCGTTTAAATTGTAATTAAACATTATTTACTTAGCTACGAATACGTATGCATGCTTTGACTATTCGAGTGGATGTATTTTACCAATACATAGACATGAAAAATAATTCATTACTTGAATGCTTTGTGAAAAATCACTGACGTTCCATAAGTAAGTAAGTTTGCTTCCTGATAATATATTTTTTTCACATAAACAAATGATATCATTTAATAAATACTAAAGAAATTGAAAACGATGACCGGGTACATGGCAGCAACACTAGCGTTGAATATTAATGTAAACATATATTTGCATAAATGTTCATTGATCAAATACTTGAGCCTATCTTAATATTTGACTCCGCTTTGTTTTTTTTTTTTTGCTTATTTGATTGACGTAAATTGATTGTGATAAGTAAACAATAATGAATTACACTAAACAACTACTATTGCACGCAGCTACGTACAAGTACACCTTGCAATAGTTAATCGGAATGGGATAAAGTATTTAACCTTTGCTCCATAAAGCGACAAGCTTCCCTCCCATGACCAATTGATTAAGTAAGTAATTTGACAATTAATTAATGATGCATTTTCTATGATGCTCGTAACAGCACCAAAGTTTGCGCCTGACAACCTGAAAACTGAAATCCTATTTACGTTCACAAGTCGAAAGATGACAATTTTTCTAAATATAATTATTTTTGTTTAAAATTTAAATTTATTTATTTATTTAAATAATCGAACATATATGTGGGCAAGAAATATGCGCTTTGTATACCTGTCCCTGAAAGATGTGGGGTGTATGGGGAAGCTTTAGAAACCCCATAAAATTATATATATTCTTCATCAGAGTGAAATTCTGAATTGATTAAGCAATGTCTGTCCGTCTGTGGGCAGGTGTGTCCGCATATTGTGTGTTGCTGATGCTCTGCTGGTCGCAAAAATGAAAATATCGACTTCAAATTTGGAAGCCTCTGCACGTATGTTGGTCTTGAAAATGGGCCAAGCAAGCAGTGAAGTGTAAACGGAACGCAACTCTGTTCGTCTAAATAAAAATTTGTAGTTGTTTGCTCATTACTCGAAAACTATAAATATTAGAAAATATTTTATGTATTTTACGAAAAACTCTACTATTTATGTGCAAAATTAGAAAAAATCGATCACGCCCACAAAAGGTTTTTTTATTAATAATCGTGGCGATGCTAGATTCGGTTCCAGCCGGATATAATTTTCCTCCTTGTTTGTTTTCGAATTCTACAAGACTAAAACGAACAAAGCTACTATAGCGACCCCTAGCCAAACATTAAATAGCCTACACCGCCTTATTATTTGTATAACGGCTTTTTAAAATAACGCGTTTTATGGGAGGTTCGATCCAAACTCTTTTTCGACAACATGTGCCCTTGAGCCAAGACACGCCACCATACCAAGTTTCATTTAAATATATCAAACATTACGATCTGCAGATTGCATACAGGATTACAAGACAGACAGACGGACAACGAATTTAGATCGGTATAATAAAAAATGGGTATTCTGTATACATCACGGGTTGCATACATCACCACAAACTTAATGTTCCCTTCTTCCACTTATGGTGTAGGATATAGAAAGCTTACGTAGATAAGAAACAATTTATTTATTGATGTCAGTTCCGCGTTAACTTTGGTTCAGTTTATGGCTCGCAAAGAAGCTATCAAATGTGAAATTACAGTTAGTGGACTGTAATGGTATGCACAGTTCCTCCGAAGCATTTCTACCCTAAATTTCCTCTTGGACTGCTCTCTTTCGGTCCAGATATCGTTTCAAACTATGTGGCTGTGAGTTACACTGTATTTTGTGAAAAGAGTTAATTACGATACTACGACTAGCTCCAAATTCACAGATACTAATTTTCAGATCACTTATGGTACAAGAGTGTATTAAGTATGCCTGTCCTTCCGTCCAACTGCCCGCCTTGTTTAGCTTTGTTCAATCTATTGCCATTTTTAATCAAATCAAGGACACTAAGGTGTTTTGGTCAAAGGACAAACGCTATTGCAAAGGGTTCGGATCGGTCTAGTTTTTTCCCTATGCATAACTGCAGAGTGGTATGGGGTATTTTATTGCTGGGCCGTGGCCCACTATAATGTTTTTACTCGTTCAAAAATTCAGATAAGATAATTTAAAAATTTAAGTTCAAAGTTCAAAAGCTTGATAAGATTAGGATTAAAGTCTGTCACAGTAAATGAAAATATTTTCTGGGAATATGTTGGGCATGGTTACTTAATACAAGTTTCCCCGCTTGTTCGGATACATTGTTCAATGTTTATCATACATTTTGATAAAAAAGATAAAAAGCATCTTTGATTTGAGATATGAGAAGGTATATATATATATAAGCAGATATAAGGCACTTATATATATGTGTGTAGTCATTAACAGCCAATATGCAAATATCACCGCCTTCACAATTGACAAGGTAATACTAAAAGAATTCGACGTACATTGACTGCTTGCCTGCTGGAGATGTATGAACAAGAAGATACGTGAACAAGATTAACATGGATAATGATGTTTGTTTTCATCCTCGTGGATACGTGAATAAGGAAGCATTACGCATTTCTCCGCGCAAAGTCCTCCTCGATAAAAGAGGAGAATCCTAATTAATTAAAAGAAATCACGTTCGTTTCTATGCAGTTCGACATGGAAGAAGTTTGTGTTTTTATTTTGTAACCAAGTACTGAACGCTGCGACGAAGAAACTTTCCAAACCCGTCAACGGTTCATTATTCTTGCATGTGTGTGCTTTTGACTGGCTTAAGAGGTTCACAGTACGATCGTCCGATCTTCCGGGTTTATTTAACGTAGCAGGAGTTTCGCTTGTAAGTGAGTGTCACTTCCCGTGTATATAATATTTTTAATTGATCACCACAAATCAAATTGATATATGATCCATCAACCAAACAGTTGCCAAAATAGGTAAAAAGCTTTTACAATCCATAGCAAGGTAAAAGTTAAGATGATAACACTGTAAGCATTATTTTTACCAAAATGCTCATAACAGCAAAAATTTTAATTTTAAAATTTGGTACAAACATTACCTAAGGCCATCTATTTTCTTACAAAACATTTTCCTCACTTATAACCTAGTGTTTTAGTGTCACGGATGACATTTTAAAATACAAAATCATTTTTCCAAACTTGTAGCAAAAAGGCTTAAGTGTAATAATATAAACCTAAAATGACGTCAATATTTGGACATAAGCAGCAAAGAAGAGTTCCCTTCTTAAGTTGTTATTGACAAATTGACAATCGTAACAAAGGCCGTGAAAAGTTTAAAATAATTATAACGTTACCATGTGCAACAGTATTTTTGTATAGTAACTGCCTGTGTACTCTACGTATTCTACAAAGAAAATCCAGAATATTTCAAATCTCCCTAATATGAACATGAGAGGGAAGAAAAAATTAAAAGTGAAAATCTCTGACAAACATATTTCCTTTAAATTATCCTCATTGTTCATCAATTGATTTCGTTCGTAAGTATATTTTATATAACTGTAAAAAATCGAAATAAAAAACAAAAAAAAAGATTATAGTCGGACAAGGACGACCGACCATAAAATATCCTACACCACATTATCAAACGCAATTCTTATTCTTATATGAAATCACTATTATGGGGCAACTTCCGCCACCACTTAGACTTTTCTGTTTTGTAGGATAGTATTCAAAACACACGCTGAGCTAGTTAATTATTTTTGTGTTAAGTTACTATTATGGCATAATTTTGATCATGAAAGAGAGAGTTCAAAAATTGCTCCAGTCGGTACAATGTTTTCATACCAGTTTAAAATACCGAAATACTATTACTTAGGCACTTTCTCCGAGAAATTTTGCAATTTTTTTTTTGGTCGGCGGTCTAAAAAGTGGACCGATTCGAACCATTTTCAATAGCTTTCATCCTTGGGTCAAAACAGACTGCTGTGCCAAATTTTATCAAAATATCTCAAAAATTGTGATCTTTAATTTGAACACAAATTTACATGGACAGATATCAGGCGGACTGAGAGGCATAGAACAACTCAGATTATGATTCTGAATTGAGCGTGAAACCTGAAAACGTGGCTCCATCTTAAACCCTCCTGCTTGTTACAGATCTGCACACGAACTTAACATAACCCGTATCGTAGGTGTAAGTATATAGGTGTAGGGTGTAACAGTTAACGTGAATTGGTTATTGGTTATGCAATTAACTAAGGGTTTAGTTGCAAATTTTTGTCGGAATATTGTAATAAATGACAAGATATGTTTTTGCTTTCCTCTAATGCGGTTTATCTCTCTTCTCTCTATCTCTCTCTCTCAACGCATAATGTATGACGCAATTAATGAGTTTAATTTGAAGGTTATGGATGATTGAAATTTGGATACAACAGTTTCGCAACTTTACTGTTATTTTATATTATTTTTTTTTTTTAATATAATTTACTGCCTAAAAAGATGCTTTAATTAAAATCACAAATCATATCGACTAAGAAAATTAAAAATAAAACTTAAAAAAAAAAAGTAAGGCAAGCCGTGGGTCGTAACATGCAGTTCTCTAAATTTTTGTTAAACTGTAATAAAAAGGAGAGAAATAAAACAAAATCTATTATGTCCTCACGTATTATTCGGAACTTAATGCGATATTGAACCAAATAATGTATAAAATTTTTTAGCCATAGAAACAATTAATGCAAAATAAGGAAATCAATTCAAATCAAATTTAATTTCGATTTCTTAATTTTATCATAGGTCTGCCTTTCTGCAGCAAAAGCAACCCAGGAAGTGATTTTCAACTTGGGCTCGGAACTTTCCCCTATTGCGAGATATTCTCCACAAGTGCATCTTGATCTGATTACCTTTTGTTCAGAAAAATGTAGTCATATTTAGCAGATTAGCCGCTTAGCCGAAAGTGAAAATGGGATAATAATTATTTCGTCTTGAAATTACGAAATTTTTACCTCCGGGGTGAGGGGTAAGTGGCAAGAGATCGTAAATGGTGTTGGCGATTATTTTGGTTGTTCATCTTGGTAGCAAGTATGTCTTCAATAAAGCCGAATTTTAGCAAGAAACAGGTCCTACCAATTGACTGTACACCTATTACTTGTTGTCACTATTACTTACTACTATTATTATTTTTATTGTTATTATTTTTTTTTTTATCCTTTTTTTATTATTATTGTTTAATGTTATGATTTTTACTGTATCAGTTCTCATATTATACCCTGCACCGCCGTATTAAGTTAGTGCAGATATATGTAACACCCAGAAAAGCTTAAGATAGACACACCTTTTACCAAGCCTAAACCTGTCTGCCCGTCTAATGTCTGTCCATGGAAATTTGTGTTCAAGCCACAAGTCGAAATATTTTTTAGGTTATTTGATGAAATTTGCTACACAGACGCACTTTGGTCCAAGGACAATCGTTATTGAAAATTTTTCGGATCGGTCCACTTTTTCGTCCACTCTCCATATAATGTTCCTTTTCTGAAAAGTCGCTAAGTGGTAGCATTCCGGCGTTCTAAATTCATATGAAAACTTTGAACCAGCTGGGGCAATTTTTGAACCCTCTATCATATAATGATCAATCCTTTATGATGAAAATTATATCATAATAGTAGTTTAACATAAAAAAATTACCTTAACCAAATTTGGATAATCTCGGCCCCTTTTTTGGATCCTACGCTATGTAAGGATTTCATTTTCTAGAGCAGAAAAGTCAACATTTTAATATGTTATAATGAAAATTAATTCACAATAGTAATTTGACATATGATATAAAAAATACCTCAATTTTTCAAAATTCTTCGGCACAACCATTCTATCGGAATTCAAGACTTCATTTGCAAAGAGGTCTTATTTTTAACTAAGAGCCCGATAAAAGTAAGTTCCTATAAAAACAGGGTATAATTTTTTTCTATGGCAAAAATAAGAATTGTGTTAGACAAGGGTGCTGCATGGCGGGTTCTAGCCAGACAATAATGTTTTCACTTGTTTTCGTTTAATTCAGTTTAAATTTAAATTGTAGTTTAAATTTTTTTTTTTTTTTTAAGTAACGCTCTTCATTATATTTCAGAAGTTTTGGTTGAATTTTTTCGAACCGACTTGAAACAATAAATGAATATATATGAATGTAACAAAAAAAAAAAAAAAATATTAAAGCATCGATCCTAGGAAACCACGAAAGGTACGTTGCGATGGCCAAAAATGAAGATAAGTTTAAAGTAAACGAGACACAAGAAGCAAAAGTTTTACTTTTAAAATCTTCAAAACTTCGAGTTAATGAGTCAACAAATAAGCGCCAAACTGTTTTTAATTTCGCTGATTTCACCTTCTATGAAAGGCATATAAATGATCCTGACGTTTCTTCATCTACACTTTTTAAATAATTTACATTATTCTTATTATTTTTATTATTATAATTTATTTATCTCAAAGAAATCAATTCTCGGACTAACGTAGACTGAACTCGAACAGCTAAGACAATCGGTTTAAAAACTTAATAAAGAAATTAAACTGATTTTTATTGGCAGCCATTAGGCCATTAGGCCATTAGGCACCTTAAGGAAGGCGCTAAAAGTTTTAAATTAATTCAGAAAATATTAAAACTTTGTGAATAGTTTTGATCCGTATAAAGTATAAAGATAAATGATATAGATAATCATCGATATCGCCGATATTTTTTATATGGTTAACCGCCAATGTAACACAGCAGAAAAAAACCCTTTCTTGAGTTTCTTTCAATATGTTTTGAACACTTGCACCTTAATAAGCGAAACGTGATTTTTGGCTGTCATCTCATCATAATTTATAGAAATCGTAGCGTCATGTTGGCGGCGTTCTAATTTTTTTTTTTTTTTTTTTTTTTTTTTAATAACAGAACCGTGTCAAAAACCAGTTAGACAAAAAAAAAAAGCACATTTAATTCCTATTCTAAACATGTACATATATATATACACATAGACCGACAATGAAGTGTGGCATGGAATCCTGTGCGCGTGTGCTTCCTCTTTTCCGTTTCTTACATAGCACAATGGAAAGGACTTGCTTCGACTTTCACAATGGTTGCACATACACATGCACGCACACTTAAGTAGGCCTTTTGAAGAAAGACCCATACATGTGCATAGACATGGATACCAAAAAAAAAAAAAAAAAAAAAAAAAAAAAAGAAAGAAAGAAAAAAAATAAGTAAAGAATTCCTTCACGATTTCTTTTATGAATCTTTTATTTATTTTTTTTTTCCTTTTTACAAATATACTTTAAAGGGAAACTGTTCCTTAGATGGGCTTTCTTTTTTGCTTTAAAGTACCTTTTTCAGTAAAGTATTTATTCCATTTTCACAAGTATTTTAATTTTCCATTCATGCCTTCGTTGCTGCACAATCTCACTCACACATTCACATAGTTTAGCCATATTTATGCAATTACAATTCGTGTGGTTAGAAAAAGTTCCAAATTTTCCATAAATATTTTGAAACTTTTTTACTTTTATACTTTTATAAACATTTTCTCATCAAATTATTGCATAGTTTCTTATAAAAAATCACTTTAATCGAACTGAAAAAAAAAACAATTTTATAGAAAGTTTGCAATTTTTTTTTTCTATTTAGTTTTTCTTTTTTACGCTAAGAATTTTTCATATCGGTTTTCTCGTTTGCGTTTGTGTGTGTGTTTATCTAACTTGACGTTTCTGTGTACGACCGCCTTGAAAATCAATGTTAAATTGCCACTTTTTGCTTCTTCTTGCCGTGCTTCTACTATTTTCATTGCTCATGAAAAACAAGAAAAATTACAATAACAACAATAAAACTCTTACATATGCAATAAAATATGAAGTGAAAATTTTTCTTTTCACCCACTCAAGAGCATTGCAGAGATGGAGAACTTAGATAGACAGAGAGTGAGAGAGAGAGAGCGTGAGATTGGGAGAGGGAGAAGAGAGAGCCATGCAGAGAAAAGGAAAACATGGAAGAGACTGAGTGAAAAATGGATGGAACTGAATGAAAAATTTCACTTTTGAGTCGTTCTCTCGAGTTAAAGTTTCTAATATAATCTGATTTCTCCCAATATTCGCATTGTTGCGTTGCTTTATATGCGTGTACAGATGTATGCGTATAAGCAAAACCGGCATTTTCTATGTGGAATATAAAATGAATAAATAATGTGCTATTATGCATGAGTGTTGAAATAGCTTCCATAACTGCAATGATTCATTTTGAAGCTCATAAAAACAATTAAATACGTAATTATTGTGGAACTTGTGAAGAAATCAAGTTAAAGATGACGAAAGTTTTCCATTCTCTTCTTACGACGAGAAATGATAAGCAAAATAAATAGCCCAAAACGATTAAGGATTAGGCAGTTATGCTGGCTACTAGTTTACTGATGTACTTATTATACAATGTGAACCAAAGTCAAGGGTCGAAAAATTAACATGCTACCATCTCTACTAAGAAGAATTATATAGCAACAGCTTACGCAGCCCAAAAATATATATTTACATAATTTATTAGGTGTGCAACATCGACTCACTTTACTTTAGAAGATGACTTTTTCTTTTAAAATTAGCAAGAGACATCATAATGAAGTGTACATAAGGGAGCTTTGAATGGGTTTAATTCTGTGACAAACGAACACCATTTGTGATAAACTCTACTATTTTCTGCTTAGTATAAAGGACAGTGCTTCTAAACCATTATGAATGATGAATAGCGAACGTCCTACGATATCCAAAGCCCAGATAACGGACAAACAGAGTGGGCGAAGCCTTAGTACCAACAATAAAGCTGAATATTGGAGGTTGACAATGTAAAGTGAAAGCAATTATTTAGTCACACTTGACAGAAAGCCTTATTTTCCTTGGCGTCAATTCGGGCCTTGCTTGGGAAGCCAATTATCGTAGCGTGTCTTGAAATTTATCGTCGCCCGTTGTCAGTGACTTCAAACACCGCTAAGTGTCGCTTCATTTCAGCGGCAATTCGTAAACACTTTTAAAACGTAGATCATTATTGGTACATGTGATACCCAAATTTCATTCAGGGCAGCGCGTCTTTGATATCGAAATTTTCGGAAGCGAATCGATTTCTTTTAACCGGATAAACTAATGTAGCAAAGTTTTTCTTTTCAAGTTGTCTATGGACTTTTACGGCTTGATAACGTTAGGATTACTATAAAGCCATCAATAGGAAAAAACCATAAGAACTTTTTTCCTGGACAATATATTATAATGCAGTTACATATAGATGACCTTGTATGTACATAAAGAGAATTTGCGAGACGAAAAGGAGAATTTTGCGGTCTATAAAGATCGAGTAATTAACAACTTATAGATGACTTTTCACTCAATAGCCATAAAAACTGTCTCATGCACTTTGTCAAGAGTATTCAATATCAATGATTAAATAGTTTAGAGAGTGTTAGCATCAAAAAGTGTTATTGTCACTATCATTTTCGAGTGATGGTCATAATTGTTATGCCAGTCAATGACAAATACCGCAGGAAATTTTAGCATGCAAATTAAATAAGATAACCCTTTATGTAAAACTCAAGATCTGGCAATGAAAGCCTGTATTTTTCTATTTACCTGCGAGGTATCCTTTAAGCCGAATATATTTTGCGCAACTTTTTCCTAGTGAAAAGACAACATCATCGAAATGAGAAGTGAGAAGTATTTAAAGACATACTCTCTCTCTCTCTCTCTCTCTCTGCTACGAGTCGCCCAACATATGTTTTAAACCGAAAAAGTTAAATGTTCTTTTCTTTGGGCATCCTCTTTAGTATTATATTACTAAAGCACATGATGGGGAAGGAACTGTTTTCTTTTATAATCTATTGTTTCACATAGTTGGTTCCAAATCTTCATTGGCGACTAATTCTGCCTCTCTTCTGTTCAAATTCAGCATTGGTTTGAACAGTGTGCTAGAACGTAGTACCACCTCCCGGTGGTCTGCCAATTCTAAACGAGGTTCTGCGGATACAGATAATACCAAACGCAGTAGACAACAAGAGATTTGGTTAAATCACAGGACGTCTAAGAAATCGATAAACGAGATGTGAGGTTGTAAGGAAAAAAGGTGACCTTAAAGCCTATATATGGAACTAACCGTATCACTCTGAGTTGGTGAATAAAATCGCACTTTGTAACAACTCTTAATCAAGAGAATTATTTATGTAAAGTACGCAAAAAGTTGTCGCCCTACAAACGCAAATTTTCGAAGCCGTCATGCAGCGTCGAAGCCTACTTAGGTCGTGTTTAAACTTTATAATTATAATAAACATTTTTCCAACACCTACACACTTTACATCATCGCTTAGTTTGCTTAGCAATGTGCCATATTCGTTCCTCCTTAAAAATGATAGGATGATAGAAACCAAAATCACGCGATACGTTGACGTATTTACAGTGCACGGAAGCTTGAATGTAGATATTCATGCCTGATATGTGGAAAAATAAAACTGCCGTTGAACAAAATATTCTCTCCTCCGTTTTAGTTCGATAAATAATGTTGACATACTTTGATCACTGGTAACAATTTTATAAACGACCTTGCATTTAAATTTTGTAACAATACTCCATTCACAAAATCACTCAAGTGTTTCTCTTTTATACTCTTACTTTCTCTTTGTTCTCTTTACTTTTCTTCTTAGTCTCACTAACTCTCTCTTTATCTCTCCCTCTCCGCATCTCTTTATCTTCATTTCTCTTTCCCTTTCTCACAATCTTTCATTCTTAGAAATGTATATTTTGAAGTAGACGGGCAGCTGGGCAGCACTGACAATGGGTGGAATATAGTGATAATGAATGAAATATATTTTTATAAGAATGTATAGCATAATGAGGCCTAGCGGCGATTCCGAAATGTGGATTACGTATAGGAAATTTTTGACACAAGAAGAATAAAAAAGAGGAAACGTAATAAGAAACACGGAAGAAAAACGCAATACATGTGCGATAAATTAATTAAGAAAAACTTGATTATGTCGTCAATAAGCTAAGAGACAGGTAAGGCATTCTTGTAAGCAAACATGCGAGCAAATTTAACACCGATTTCTGTTATTGTCAATGTGCTTTATTTTCATAACATCCGTCTGACTGGCCGAGTAGGCAAAGAGTCTCGACTAACGATTCAATGGTCGTGAATTCAAATCTGAAGCGCTGTAGAGTTTACAAAAAAGCCGATAGCCTTAGATGCTAATGCTTTAAGACTTTAGTCTTAGCGTTTATTCTTTGGCTAAATTAATAATAATAATAACATTTTCATATCCATCCATAAAGAGTGAAAGTATGTTAAATTTCTTAGTCCGTTTGGAACACTTAAACATATGCTTGGCGGAAAGCTTCAGCTTAGATTAAACACAAAAGTAAGGAATATGGCTGTATGGAGTAGGGCGCCCAAAAGACACTATAACTGCGCGTAAAACAGAAGAAAAATTTGAGAAATATCGTCTCTCGTAATTATGAGACTACCGAAGAATCGAGAAATTATTTGATTTAAATAGCTATCAGGACCTGTTGTGGAAGTTACAGACAGAAACTGCTGAGACGCTCGCAAAGTTTCTATTTATATGCAAACTGGCAGACAGAAGCGTAGGGTGTAGAGAAAACTTTTGTGAAAACATTACACATTTTCGTCTGCTGATGACTGGGGTGTCGCGAAAAGCTGGCCAATAACATTTTTACGGCATGCGGGCTAAAGTTAAGACATTTTAAATTTGTTTAGTTGCTCTGCTGTGTGAAAAGAATTATTTGGCTATCAGTGCAAATTATTTGTCCCTATTAATACAAAAAAAAAAAAGTCACATAATTTAGCTGACTAAAAATATACCTTAGTTCATTCCTCTTTCATTCAGCGGAAACGGTATTTAATAATAAATTTTGTATAATCTTTCGGAAATTTCTTCTTTTTTGTTTTTTGGGTTTTTTTTTTTTTTTTGGTAGTCACTTATATGTGAAAAGGGTTCTCTTCATAGGGCTTTATTTGACTTTTCTTTTTTTTTTTTCTTATATTTTCGTTATATAATTTTATTCCTGCCAGCACTTAAAATTTAAGGTTTTTCTAATTGGTGTTAATTTTTATTTAACTTAAGAGGAAAATTTTCTAGTTTTTATTGAATAAAAATATTCTTTTTTTTTTTGTTGTTTTTTTTTAATGGCACAAATCACTATTTTGCGTATATTTTCTGGTTAATAATTTTTAATGTGCGTGTACAACGCGCGCGTGTCACTCTCTCATTTACACGCAGCTACTAAAAATTAAAGGGTGGCAGCAAACACTTTAGTACCCTGCAATTTTCATCTAACTTTCGTTACTCTCGCCCTTAACGTCACCGCGTTTATTTGCATTAAGGCTTAAACATATACCGCTTTACAATATGAAAATTTTTAATAGCCTGCGCATTGTGAGAAATTTTGTAAAATTTACCCTTAAAATTTGTTCAATAATTTAAAACCCTTGCTAATACTGACTGACTGCTTTTCTAGATATGTTACACCCTCTTGATTGGATATTGCATTTTTTTATTAAAAAAAAAAAAAAAAAAAAATTTAAATATATATATATATATATTTTTTATTTCATTTTAATTTTTTTTTTTTATTATTTTTTTTTTTTAATAAAATTTCATCATTTGCTTAAAAATGCCTTAACTCGGAAACTTTTCATATAAAATTAAACATATTCATGATTGTGTTTTATTTGTTTTTGTTTGAGTTTTAAAAAGGCATGCATTATTCCTCTCTCTCTCTCTCTCTTTCTCTTTCTCTCTATCTCTCCATCTCCCATGCTATACTTTCTAACATTACAGCAACTGTTAATGTAAAAAAATCATCTTTAGGTTATGTTAAGAAGAAAAGCTCAAGTGTAAACATAACATTTTAATAAATTATGTTATATAAACATTTGTTAATAATTTATTTATTCGTTTCCAATCGAAAGCTTTATGAATAACTTTCATTCGCACATAAGTTTGACCACAAATAATTGAGCCTAAGAAAGCATGGAAACAGATGTTAATTAATTGTGAATATCAGTTCATCTGCGAATCAATTCCATAAGCAAAATTTATATGTGACTTGTAAAGGTTCAATATTTTTTTCATCAACTACACTATCCGACTTGCTCGATATTCGAAATTTTTGCTTGTTTATCAGAAAATAGAGAAATATAACTCATGTGCCTGCCTGTTGACCTTGTCAACTATCACTTTTCAGATATTGTTAAGAATATTTAAGGAAATCTAAATCTTTTCCTTTCATGTTACTTTTACCAATGAGGGTCAGACGTGTTACATACAAATTTCGTCAATGCATTTGCAGTATGTTAGACTTTCTATAATATATTGGTTCTAGTAATATGTTTTCGATCGTGTTGTGGCGTTATGATGGGTTGAAAACCGTAAGAGCTTATCCTTGTGCTTTCTTTCCTATGTTTTGTGACGGTATCAACTAAACTCTTCAATATCAAACCAGTTTGTTGTAATGGATTGCTAGAAACACGAAAAATGTGTTTATGACCTGTGACGTCTTTGTCACGTAATTTTCCTTAATTTCAAATATCATCATATATAAGAACAAGTTGAGTGAATGAGGTAAATATTAGGTGTACAAATAAATTCTTTTTTGCTTTCAGTAAAATTCAAATTTACTTAAACCATGCTTGTTATAGAGTGTAATAAGTAAAATATTCACCATTACAATCGATTGTCTTTGGCTGTTGCTAGACAGCGTAGGGGAGCGCTCACGGAAGAGGATGCCTTGGTTTCGATCCGAAATAGTCTTCCCGCCATTTTCAGATATCTTTAACTTGCCGGAAGCTGCTCATCTGAATCAGTTTTAATCAGAAGGAGACTGGTCCGAAGAATTCCCCGCAATTTCGAGAAGCTCTCTGCCCACATCGGAGACCCTTGTCTTAGTTCCTTTCACTGTAGATGGACGGACGCATGCGAATGCTCATGCACATTTGATCAGAAATGGTCTTTTTCCTCAAGCGTGCCATCCATTGATTTAACTGGTTGGGCTTACATGTATGCTTCGGATATGAGAGTTTTGTCTGCCTTTAGAAGTTTGTAGTAGATGATTCCCTTCCAATTCCTTCCAACAGACCTCAAGAGCGTTCATCTCTCAAAACACTTTCTCACTTTTTCATGGCTAACTGCATTTCCAACTTAACCATTTGCATAGCTTCAACTGCAGTTTTTTCCAATTTACCTGCTGCCTCTTGCCGTCCATTTCTTTATATTACGCTTTGATATACCCCGAACAACAGATTGTAAACAACTGCCGCACAAATACCGCTGTCTAAGCTGCCCACACCCAGTATTTTGAGAAAAAGTAAGGCATCATATGCGTCTTACAAAGCAATCAACTTCACCACCGACAACTTATTTCTAAACCTAGTACATGACTGTCTAAAAACTCAGCATTTTTATAACTATCAGCGAAGAAAAAGGCTGCGTCATCGTCATTTGAAAGATCTAAAAGTACGCATCAAGTGCACAGTAAAACACATATGTTTCATAATCAATGCAATATTTTGAATCCATTGCGCTCTGTTGTCCCTCCCGCCAGTTCTCCATTTAACTGTCTACGTTCCACAGGTTCATGATTGCAAAAATTTAGATAAAAAGCGCTACTTAAACCATGAGATTAAAAATCACGTTCCCAAGAGATGTTTGCGATACGTGTACCGCAGTGATGGTCCGAAAGAAGTGAAGAAACAAATAGGAAATGACCGCAACGTAGTGGTTGTGTGGCCAATCGTTAAGTGTTGATTGAGTACTCACTAAAGCTATGACCAATTGTGGTCTGTCGCTTTGATATTTAAACACGTGGGCATCGACTTGGTAGTGGCGACTCGCGGCTATGTGGGGTACAAATTGTTCGAATCGATGTCAATAATTTATCTGAAATAACGTAGTTGCACTTATTTCCAGCTTCACACGCTGCTCGAGATCCTCGCCGATGTCTAAGAGCAAAGTTTTTAATAACAAAAAAACAGAACGTCATGCAATGACGCAATATTTGTTAATTTTTACTATACTACCGCCCGTATATAAAAGCAAGAACAATGCAAAGAATGCAATATTGCTGGCTCATACATAGACAATTAACATTTCGAACCTCAACCTTTTAAATGGAATCAACCATAAAAATGGAAATTTACGGATTCTATCTGTAAATATAGTTCATATATTCATATTTTTTGCTTTGTTCAAATGTATTATTCACTTAGAATATATGGATTTACTTTAAAGCTTTCTTTCGTATTTTTTTTTTTTTCTTTTTGTTTTGTTTTAAATCCGCAGTAGTTTAACCTTCAGTGTGCTGTTTTAGAGACACTTGAAACATGATTGGCCTGAAAATCGACAACAACCATATTAATACGTTAACAACATATCGCGGTTTTTTCGCATTATTGCATTTCATCAACATTTGAAGTAGATCGTTACACTAGTCAAGTATTACTTACTTTGCTTTGGAGTAGGTATTTTCAGGCTTTCAAAGTTAGGATTTTTTTTTTTTTTAAACAGGTAGTAAAAGCCACTTATAACATATTTAGTATACCAAATTTTTGTTTTAATGTAAAGCATATATTCGGACTTTTTTCTCGTCCCTTTTTCAATATTACAGGATCATTTAACCATACCCAATAGGGTATTTTTGATGAAATGTAAACCATAATTTCGGACAGTGTGAAAAATGAATGAAATGTTAATTTAAATATGTATATAAAATAATTTTAATTATACTCAAAGATTTAATTACATTCATAGGTTAATATTTATATTTTTTTTAATAAATGTATATTAGCCTACCTATACATATAAATATACAAACGTTAAAGTATTTCCGTTTTTTTACGCATTTGAATTGAGATTAAATTTTTCCTCCTATGTCCGAAATTGTGGTTTTCATTTTCGAAAAAATTTAAAATGAAACAAATTATTAGGTTTTTAAATGATATATTTGTCCAATATTTATTATAAATACATATTTACATATGCATATATAATACATTTAAAAATAATATTTCAAATCTTTAATTCGTGACAACAAAGCCATTTCATTTTTGACTGTGAAACCTCCTTACCTTCGAAACATTTATGTTATTCGTACAAGTTTATGACACTGACCAAAGCGATTTTAAGGAAAATGACTAAATAAAAAAAGTTTTTTCGCTGATTTAAGTTAATGTAAACCCAGAAACAACGACTACAACAACAAATTCATATTATTATAAAGTAAGCAAAAGAAATGCTTAAGAAGGTCATAAAAAAAATATATATATATACATATATATATATATATGTAGTTGTGTTTCATTGGTTTCATTGTGTATTTCTTTTTTCATATTAAAGTTTTCATTAAGTTTTTTTGTGAAAGAGAGTAACATAAAATATTTAGGCCAACTAAAACCAAAAAGTAAATCTTAAAGTCGAGAAAATAAAAAAAAAAAATTCAAAATATTTCATCAATACAAGAAACGATCGGTACACGAAACTGATGAGAAACCGGAAAAGAGAATATTTGTAACATAACAGCAGATGAAGTAGAAAAGAGAGATATACGCAAGAAGATAAAAAATATAATAAAAGATTGATATTAGCACATTTTCATTGACGTCAATGCTTAAAGCAAGCAAGAGTTTAGAAAAAATCCCCTGAAAAAGCTAAAACTCTTACAGCAAATGCATGAAAACGTTACATTAACACATGTAATATTCGATAAGAAAAAATATTTAACCGCGTTAGTAGTTCGCTTTGATTGTGAGTACATTATTAGTAGGATATAGGCGAATAAGTCAACAAAACTTTAACTCACATAGATACATACATACGAGTGATGGAAAATATTATACGCTCAACTCAACAAGATATATTAATTTGAGAGGACCGTATGCGACAGCCTAGATTACTGCTTACAAAAGTATAAAACAATGATCAGTGGTCGATTTTTTGATCAATTTCAAAACGACTTAGCCGCTTTCATATTTTTTTTATCTGCTGGGACCGTAACAAGATAAGATATCGGTTATTCAAATCTCTACAAATAAAAATGAACTTGTGCATTGTATACGTGGCATTCCGAGTATGTGTAATGCTAGTACGTTGCAATAGATGGCGTTGTAGGCTAATTTCTGTGCTATTGGACCGATTGCAAGCAAATTTAAATATAAAATTTATATCAACATTACTATGACAGTAAACAAAACTCCAAGTCAGTAACTTCAAGTTTGTAGTTTGGATCAAGAAACCCCTTCTTCCCCACCAGGACAATTATGTGTGGTCTATTCACGTCTTGGAAAACCACCAGCTTTAATTTTTGTATATATTAGATTTTTCCTTTTTCTTAATATGACCAATGATCCAGGAGTTATCCTTTAAAATAAGGTGATGGTGAATAAGTGAAAAAAAGAGGCAAAGAAATAGAGAATGGACGAAGCCTAGTGGATGTGTATCTAAATTGATAAATGTTATGCGTTTACCCAGTGCGCACATACTATAACTACAGTCAAGCATTGTCAAATTGCACTGACCTATGACTGAAATATTTTTATTATTTAAACATTTTCCGCTTAAGGAGGAAGAAAATAATTATATTTATTCCCAGCCAAGCTTCACAAGCCCTCTGTACAGAAAATTATGATATAATATAATTCTTAATCCGTCTGAGTGGCCGAGTAGCCAAGAGTCTCGACTAACAACTCAGTGGTTATGGGTTCAAATCTCAAGTGCGGTAGAGTTTTTAATAAAGCCGATACCCCGTTTTTGCTACTGCTTTAAGACTTTAATCTTAGAATTTATTCTCTGGCTAAATTAATAGTAATAATAATAATAATAATAATAATAATAATAATATAATTCTCACTTCCCTAGATGCGAGTCCATTTGAGGTAGGAAATTGTTGACGCACAATTGATGAAGTTCCTGAGAAGAACAGCATGCTATGCCAGATGCGCAGATATTCACGGGCACAAGGAAAAGTGGCGTTCAAGCGCTTAGATACTTCCTTCGCTCCATACACTTTTCCAAGTCGCATTGGCAAGAACGCATTACAAGTTGAGTTTTTATGCCAGATATTCAATTTTATTATATGCGAGACTCAAGGCGTCAAGTATGCTTAGAAAACAAAAGATTTCTTCAAAATGTAAACAAATCTGTAGCGGAGATTCCTTACATGCTGAGTAAATTTAAAATCTTAACAAATTTTATGTAAAACTTGAAAGGTATGAAAAAGTTCGGTTTAAGCCATAAGTCAATTCTCTCTTTTTTATAGAGAGAGAGAGAGAGAGAGAGAGGTTTCTTTTCTTTTTTGGTTCACTTATCAGTTAAGCTAAGTTTTTATGCTGATATATTTTTATGATTTTCTTATACGTTTTTCGGAATTTCCAATTTTTATACAAGCGAGTGTGCGTTTGTATTAGTGTATCACTAGCTATACATAGACTGTGTTTTTCAATACCAAATATTTCTTCACGTATACACGATCAGTCTTAACTGGGCACGCTTAGCTGACGGCTGTTTCAATCAAACTTTTTCGTTTTAACTGGAAATACAAATGCAATAAAAGAAAACTTCAAGAAATATATAAAGAAATTTGAAAAAAAAAAAAAAAAAATTTAAAGAAAACCAAAACGATATATAAAATAAATAAAAAAAATAGAAAAATAACTTGTAAAATATATGTGAAAAAAAAATAATAATAAGGATAAGTTAAAAAATAAATGAAAAATTACGAAATATTGAAAAATATATTTTTGGAAATTTCATGCATCGGAATAATTTTATTTAAGCACAAAAGCAGACTAATTAAACAACAACAATAAGTTTTTCATACATTGGCTATTGTGCTTTAACGTGTTCTCTTGTTTACCAATTGTACTGTGCTGTTGTGTCTCTGTTGGTAAATAAACACAAATACATTTAAAACTTATCTCTAGAGCTTGAAGATTTTTCTTTTCATTTTTTCAAAAATTTATATGTTTCTGATTATACATTACAACGTGCTACGCTTGTGTCTTACATTTTGCTTTGCTTTATTTTGTTTTTTTTTTTTTTTTTTTTTTTTGTTATTTCTATGCTCTTAAGCCGCGTGCTACATATTATTTGTGATTCTCTTTAGCAAATCGCCCATATACGACGAAGTAGCTCAAAACAGCTAAAAGAGTTACGATGCAACGAAGCTTTGTGCGTAAAAATTGTAAATTATTTTGATCATTGTGGGCGTGTCAATCGGTCAATTGAAACTATGTTTAAACGCAGTTTTCGATCGCTACCACTCCGTGGGTTCTACCTACGATGGCCAACCCATTCTTGCCGGATGTATGTACGTATGTGCAGTCTGACTACACCCAGTTTTAAACTATATTTCAAGAAAGTCTTGGTAAATAGTTATCCTACCTGTTATCGACAAAATATCTGCTTGTCGTCAGTTGGTCAACCGGGGCGTTTTTGTAGCGGAAAGAACAGACGGATGGAAATAACAATACATTTGCACAAAATGCTCAGGTCATCTGTGAAGCCAGATTTTGTATCATAAAAACCAAAACCCAAATCTAGTACACTCCCTCCTCCCTTTCGTGGCTACAAAAATATTATTAAAACCAATAACGAAGATACCGTTGATTAATTGCAAGTATCAGCAAATCCACCGATGGTATAAAATTAACATATCAGTTATCACTTCTCAAAGGTTCAATATATTTATTTCATTGTTACCCTCTAATTGGTTTTCTAAACTAATTGCGATTCATTTCAATTCTCTAAACGTTTCATTTCTTAATATATTCAAGGCGTGTACGTAAAATCTTTAATTTTAACTTTAGTTATTTAGTTTTAAAGTATAAAACAAATTATAAAAAAACATGCAATAATTGTTAAAATACATCTCTGCTGGTTAAATATTTACCTAACCAAACATAATTATTTAGTTAGACATACATACGTTCACTTCAAATTGCTAGTGTCAGCATGAAATATGCGCAATATCTATTTAGAGGAGAGTTTGTTAGCTTACGAGTTAGTTTCATTGTTCTTAGATATATATATATATTCTAGTATTTCCTAATCAGTCAACGAAATGTATGTGTCTATCAAAAAATCTATATACGACTAACTATTAATTAAATCGCTACCCAAACAGGATAGTAATTATAAACTGCTTTTTCATAGCCACCCTCTAGAAATGAAGATATATTCATTTTTTCATTGCATTTGTAACGTTTAGCCATAATCGTCTGGCCATGCCCCATTCTTTAAAATGAAATCTAAAACCATTGCATACTCAAAGGGAAAGCTTCAGTTTCGCATATATGTTATCGCCTTATACGTCATCAAAAGGCAAAAGAATTATGATTTCCCCCTACGAAGCTGGCAAATATGCATTACCTGCTGTAGATATCATGTACATATATTCTAAAATATATACTCCGTTCCTTCTATCCCTTTTTACATTCAATCTTCGTATGTCTATCCGTCTCATTCTTACGAACTGACTTTGGAATTTCCTCCATTTTTCTATCCTTCCTTCATTCCTGTCTCCCCTCTCCGTCCGTAGTCCTGGACGTGCTTATACCAATACGTCTTTACGCCTATCCGCTGATTAATTCTTCGGTTCTTTGAATTATACTTAGGTATGGGAAACCTGTCCGCTTTCATCTGATATTAAGAGTCGCAAAATTACAAAACATGAATTGATTTCGAGTAGTGAAATTTAAAACGCGTTTCATTTAGGTCGACAGATTAAGCGAACTGCTGTAGCGCACTTGCAAATGATTTTATAATTGTTAAGAACCGAAAATGCATGAAAACCTTATGTGTTTTGCTTGTAACTGCGTGAGAAAGACTTCGCTCGTAATTATCGTGTACTATAAAAAGTGAAATTTCTCCCGTCATTCTAAAAAAAATTACCCTAGGAATATCTATTGTCCGTTTATTATTCCAGTGGGGGAAACCCGCCATCGATAGGTCATCGAGAGTAGCCGACGTCTTCGGCTTGCAGTCTGCTTTACTAACCAACCAGCTGCTATGAAGGGTCAAGATTTAACACAAATCCATAGCTTATTGAGGAAGCCAGGGAAGCGGTAGTATGAACGCCTTGGCATTGAGGCAGCAGCCCACGGTGTTGTGGATAAGCCAAATGCAAGAGTAACTATGAGCAAAATGCTGATAACTCTAAACATTATAGTCCAAACTATGGGCCCCCGTAGGTTCGAATGCCAAACTCGATAAGTCGCATGCGTAATAGATAGCCGAAGGTGTTTTTCAATTCGTACGCAAAGGCAACGTGGGAACGGCAGAGTTCCTAAACCGCATATCGCGAAGACGCAAAATAATTAGAGTTGTTAAGTAGACTCCGTCTTACCCAGAGAGAAGAGTTTTGATCATGCACAAGCCCTCGTATCGGGCACTGCAGCTTTGGATGGCACAATTTATCTCATAAGTCAATGGCCACTGTCTGATCAATTTTCTCTGACAGCTATAATCCTTTCATTCTAAAGGTTTATTACACTTTACATATGGAAAGAAAGAAAGCGCAGTTCTCCTGTCCAAAAATGCATTAAATCATGAGCGAAGAAAATACCATAAGCTAAAGTGTGTTTTAGAAATTGCTTTGAACTTCCCAATGCTAATTAGTAACAATTAAAAATAAAAATGAAAAATTTTAAAACATTTTCGTTAGTTACTTATAACAAGTGCTCCGAAACAAGTGCTGCAAATATTTATAGTCATCATTAAAAAAATTCATTGCTAAACTTGTATTGGTTTACCGACTGCAGTATGTCTGCGATAAATAAGAACTCCTTAAGATTTGTCTTGAGGCGTATTAAACTTTTTTCAATTGTCTCACATACTCCGCAGTTGTTTTGCACATTTTTCTTGTTATAAAACACGCAGACCAATAAAACATTAAGTCGTTCAAAAGATATTCAACGGTTAACAGATGTGAATATTACATTAAAGTAGTTCACATATATATATATATATACTTGACATTTGTGACTAACTAACTTTATTATCGAACTCGATGGGATTTATTTAACCATCATAACCTATATAATTAATAAAATAATTTATCCTTAACTACAACAACAATTTGTCTGAACGGGTAAATTGGGACATTTTTTTTTTCTTTTTAAAATTGTCTGACACCGAATAAAGTGCACGTGATAACGTAAACGATAGTTTACTGCCAGCTAGAAGACAATTACTAATGACATACACAAAGCAATTTTGAATAAATAAGTACTCAAGGTCATCATGTATGCCATAAAATAACATTTTCATAACTTGTTGCTTCAAATCAATGGACGGATAGGTAAACTTTGCAAAAAATAATTTGCCATCTATGCTGTATTAATAAGGAAGTGTATATGTCGAGTCAAGCTTTGCTTACTGCTTTTGGTATATAGTGCGCAATGACTTGAAACACTCATATGTTCCATACATTAAGTGTCTTTGCAAGAGTTTTGCGTATATCTTAAGCAATGATTGCAAAAAGTAGTAGTTTCAACACCAAGTCGACTTGGGAAGTCATTACCTAACAAGTAAGAACACTACAATTTGGCAGGGCCTATCATTAAATACCCTACAATTATTCGTACATACGCGTTATGTGACAAATATTAGGTTGGGGAAAAAGAAATCCATAATTTTTTCGGTAGATGGCTGCACTGATAGATTTCTCGTTAAGTATCGATCAAACAATTTCATATTTACGCTCGTTGGAAAGGTGACATTTCGCAGTAAAAAAAATTCTTTTGCTGTTTTTTGTTTGGTGCATTCAGTTGTGAGTTGCAGCGTGTTAAAAATGGAAGTGAACAAAGAGAAAATTCGGTACATTTTACAGTTTTTCTTTGACAAAGGCGAAAATGCAAGCCACGCGGCTAAAATTGTGAATGGTGTTTATGGTTCCGATACTGTAACAGCCAATTATGTGCAATTTTGGTTTCGTAGATTCCGTTCAGGAGTTTTTGATGTTAAAGATGCAGGTAAGCCGGTCGTCGAAAATGTCGATAAAATCGGAGAAATGATCGAAGTTGACCGGCATGTTAGCAGTCGTAACATTGCCCAGGAGCTAAAAATCGACCATAAAACAGTTGATGTTTGGGCGCCACACCAATTAACAGAAAAAAACATGATGGATCGAATTTCCATCTGCGAAGCCTTGGCCAAACGGAATGAAATAGACCCATTTCTTAAACGGATGGTGACTGGAGATGAGAAATGGATCACATACGATAACCCTGTGCGAAAACGATCGTGGTCAAAGAGCGGTGAAGCACCTCAAACGGCCAGGAAGGTTTTGCTATGCATTTGGTGGGACTGGAAGGGGATTATTTATTATGAGTTGCTTCCATATGGCCAAACGCTAAATTCTGATCTCTACTGTCAACAACTGGACCGTTTGAAGATAGCGATTGACCAGAAACGGCCAGAATTGGCCAACAGGAGAGGTGTCGTGTTCCACCAGGACAACGTCAGGACACACACATCTACAGTGACTCGCCAGAAACTTCGGGAGCTTGGTTGGGAAGTTTTAATGCATCCGCCATACAGTCCGGACTTGGCACAAAGCGATTATCATCTTTTTTCTTGCATTGCAAAATTTCTTTAATGATAAAAAATTGGAATCTAGGGAGGATTGTGAAAATCGACTATTAGAGTTTTTTGTAAATAGAGACCCTGGACTTCTTTGAGAGAGGCATTTTGAAGTTACCTTTAAAATGGCAACAAATCATACAACAAAACGGTGCATATTTGACCCAAATCGGACAATCCGAAGCATGTTAAATAAACTCCTGAAGTTCATATAAAAATAATGGATTTCTTTTTCCCCAAACTAATAATTGAAAAAGTGGGTCGATCCGAGCCATTTTTAATAGCGTTCACTTTGGACCAGAACACGGCCGTTTACCAACTTTCATCATGGTATGTCATAAATTACGGTCTGTAGGCTGAGCCAGAAAAAAGACAAAGAGACAGACAATCTTAAATCGATGCCAAAGGTGATTCTGAATCGATCGGTATAATAAGAGATGGAATTCTACCTCAAGTCCATCCAGGTGTTGCATACATCAACACAAGCTTAATATATCCTTAGGTCAAAAGTGGTGTAGGGTGTAAATAAAAATAATGGTTTTATCTTTTCTGAAAAAAGACTTTTCCTCATCTTATTGAAAAGAAATATTTTGACCCTTTAACGGAAGATTACATATTAAATAAAAGGCTGTTAGTGTTGCTAAAGAAATGCGATTCTATTTATTTCGTGGAACTCTCGGGAATGAGCTTTAAATCAGCTCCTTGCGATATGTGAAAAGTTGCTTCAGTCAAGCTTGTCACCTACAAGAATTAATAGAGATTGACTTGCCATGCATGACTCTTACTTACTACTTACTCTATATGTTCCTTTCAGTTCCCAAACAACTTCATTTACATTTATTCATTAACCGTAGCTGCGTTTCAGGTGCAAAGCATAAGTAAGAAATAGGCGTAGTTAGAAAAACATTTTCTACTATGTTCAACTATTGCGCTAATTAATGACTAATACCAACGAAGCTACTCTGAAATCTCGTTCATATATGATTGCTAGCTATTCTAACATTATCTAATAGAGCACATTGGAGTTATAAGAGCAATTTTAAAATTTCTTCGCTAGATACAGTTTTGTGCTGAAAAAAAAAAAAAACTGTTATTACGTCATTTTATGATTGTTATTATTTCATTATGCGTATAACTTAAAGTTACTTAATTACTTGCAATTATTGTTTAGCACCTAAGCTATCTATATTCCTTTAGCTACTTGAGTGAGATAGTAAATTATTATACATTAGTTACGCTATTTGCTTTACAATCAGGGGATTCTTTTCATTTCCGGAATAGAACGTTTTTAATTATACCCACCACTGTAGGGTGGGGATATACACATTTGGTTTTTTTTGCGTAATATACGTAACTCCGAAAATGAAGCTTCAGAGAAGAGATATTCTTGATCAGTGTGAAATTCTGAGCTGATCTAGTCATGTCTCTGCGTATGTATGGTATGTGTTGTTGGCACTCTCCTGGTCGCAAAAATGAAGACATCGACATCGAATTTAGTAAAAGCATTGGAAGTTTCTGCACGCAGGTTGTTAATGAAAATGGAACAAATTGATCGCAGCAGAAACGCGCAGTGGACTGACCGCAACTCGGTTTCTTTTAACTAAGCATTCTCGGATTTCTGCTCATTACTCGTATATTACTAAAGTTACAAGGCTGAAATTTTCCAAGTTTACATTAAGAAGCACTGTACCCTTTACATGCAAAAATGGAAACAATCGGCCATGCCCACGCAAAGTTGCGAATAATTAAATTTTATTTGTTCACTTTTTTGAGGTCTTATGCTTACTTATCGTAAGACAAACAAGACAAAGTGTTTAAAACTACTTCGAACACTCTTGGCGAAGATAAATGATTTGCCTAAGAATGGATTAATTTTGAAACGAATATGGTAGACACTACGATTAATTTTTTCTTCATAATACCAGTGATATAGATATCAAATAAAGGAACTTAGAAAGTAGAATATGGTGGGTATGCGAGCTTCGGCCTCCGCGAATGTAACTTTTTTACTTTTTTTGTGTTTCTTATTAAGAATGCAAGAATTTTAAAATTTTTACACTTATGTGTTAAGTTACAATTTTTTATGATCCGAAACTTGCCTTTATTAGCGACTTTCATACATCATCACACCGCTTAGCTATCGACGAAGTTCGCTTTTTATTTTAGTGAATTTGCATTAACTTGAAATGACCTAAGTTATCAGTCGAAAGTGCCCTTTGTTTGAAAGGGACTTGTAAGTTGTTTGTGTGCAAAAATGTGTGCAAAATGTATTTCGTAAACGGTTCTAATCTTCATAGGATTTTTTAACTTTTTTAAGTATAACTTAAGTTTAACCGCAATTATCTAACTTAGTTTCCAGTTATATAGAACTATAAACAAGTAAGAACATTATAATTGGGCAACACCGACTATCGGGTACCTTACATCACTTCTCCTAGTACAGTTATTCGCTCGTTTTGGCAATAATGCTCCAAAAAGTACACATTATTTTTACGCAAAGCCACAATTGTGATGAAAGCCCGCATATTAGAAGATTAGATTTTCTCTCCATATAGAAATTTTCGTTTTATGATAGCGCCCATATATGCTGGGGTGCAAAAAAAATTAACCTATGTGATGTATATTCACTACCGCTACTATGTATTAAGTTTCCAAAAGAGTTGCCACTCATGAGACATCTTATATGGTCCAGAAATAGATCCATGTGGGTCTAATTAGGTTTACTTTGCTCTTTATCGACTTTGGGTCAAAACTCATCACTGTATCAAATATCATCAAAATATCTCAAAAATTGCAATCTGTAGCTTGAACACAAATTAGATGGACAGACATTAGACAAACAGATGGGTTTAGATCAACTCCGATTATGATTCCAAATGGATCGGTCTATCTTAAGTACGTCTGTGTGTTACATATGTCCGCCTTAAGTTTATATACCCTGTACCACAAGTGTTGTAAATACTTAAACGATATCTATACACTTTTTCAAAGCAATGAATATTCAAGTTTCACGCCACGGCGAGTATAGGTGTTGCTTATCTAGCTTAAATAAATTTTTGAATCCTTAGAAACGATTAATCGAAGCACAATTATTTATTAAATAGTTTCTTAACTCATATCCGCATGCTATTGCATATATAATGAATGAACAGTGAAGTCAGCACTTTAAGTGAGTTTTTCTATATGAAAAGCTAATGGACCCTTAATAAATTAATTAATAATGACATGGATAGTAATGTGATCAACTTTTAGTATTGGAAAGCTTAGAAATAAATATCGAGGAATTAATAAACACATTCACAATGCTACATTTTAGAATGGAAATGATTAACCTTCAGGCCTTATTCTATTTGGTTATGCCTTCAATTAACTAAATTCGTTATATATTTTATCGTATATTTTTTATAGCACAGCAATGCTTTCTTCATTACTGCTTTACAATAATTGTTTATTCATTAACAATAATTAAATTGATTTTTAATATTATTTTTTTACCTTTGTGTTTTCTTTTTTGCTTTTTTTTTTCATTTCTTAAAAAAACTATATATATATATTTTTTTTGCTACCTAATCGCTTTCTTCAATAACACATAACCTATTTATTGGCATATTTCTACGCATTAGTCACAAATAATCGATAGTTTAAAAAATATTGAGCCTGGGTAAACTTATTTCAATTCATCGATTTGAGTATTAACTAATATTATTGATAATTTTACGCTCAATACTTTTTAGTGTTTTATTTTCTTTAAATTAACATTTTATATGTGAACACATGTCCGTACAACACCAAAACCCGAAAATTCCTAAAAAATATTTAAGCTTCCGCGTTAAATATGAATTAATTCGTTTTCTTATTTCATATTCGCCTACAATTATAAATAGTTGTACAGTAAGTACTTCATTAACCAGATGTTAGATACTAGAGACTTGCGTTCGCTTGCTCTTCAGTAACAGACAACAGCAATGACGTCCAAACTATGGCAAGGAAAATGTGCTTTAACTTAATTCAATGATCTATTGGCTAATAATGTTGATCGAAAAACTAGAATTTCCAGTAAGGGAAGTTTACTTTAGTCTATTTAAGCTAACCTTAGGCACACTTTAGATTGCATATTAATAACAAGTTCATGTTTTTATTCAAATTTTTATATACATGCTGTCAACAAGTGGAACAACAAACCAGCAGGCATCGTCAACGATGTTTAACTTCTAATTTAGGGCAATCAACTAACAATATGTCTCCATATTCCCCCTGTAACGAAGTGTTTAACGAGCACAGTCTTGAAAACTGCTGCAAAGCTCTTGTCTTAAGTAGGATCCGCTGACCGGTGTAGGCAATCTCGCACGGGTCATATATAAACGAGCTGTCTTTAGTAAAAATAAATCATTAAATAATTACATGTATCTAAAAAAAAGGGGAAGAATTCAAGCAAAAATTAAAAGAATTTAAAGAATTTAAGATCAACGTTTTTAAGAAATAGTACTCGTGTCCCCAACTTTTTCGTCATGTATGACCAATCATTAACAATGTGACAGAGAGAGTGAAGGTCAACAAAGTGAAGGTCAGAAAGAAACGGCAAGGGAGAGGAAGAGAGAGCAAGAGATATAGATGTAACCTAGAAATTAGGCGCTCTATTGCTGAAAGGTCCAGCCTTTATCGGCCGCAAACCCAACTTTAGTTACGACCACACAAAACCTAATTCAAGTGTAATCTACACCACTGAGCACTTGTACCCGAGTATATTCATTTCATAGTCGCGTTTCATCGATCGCATACCCGACTGTGGTTCAAAAAATACAGAATATAATTAATGTATGATCTACAGCACTGATGAATTGAACCCGCTTCCTAACTACTTGGCTACGCGACCATTAAAAATTCATCGACCGAAACTTGAGGAATATTACGAAGACTTTGCCCTTGTTTTCATTTAAGCATAACGTTTTTCGCATCAGAAGAGACAACTTTATAAGGACTTCACTGTAAGTAATAACAACAGCGTGATAAAAGAGGGAGAAGGCCCGTTTTTTTCTTAACTTTGGTTTAAAGTAATCTGTAGCTAGAAATTGTTTTCTAAAAAATATTTCATTTAACAAAAAAGGGAGGAAAAAAGGGATAAGACAGCTATAGTTGCCTTAGGATAAATCAAAAATACTTTATCGAGCTCCATCACAAATGCACCGCTGATGTTCCGCTGATCTAAATTTCTTTTAAATACCTCCAATAGATCTGAAAAACTTGCCAACCGATATCTACCGGTATTGTTGGCAAATATGTTTGATCTCGAGTAGAGAAAGTCAGTCCAGTCTGATTTTTCTTTATAAACTTGGGTCAGTTTAGGAATTTCAAAGATATATAAACAAATAGACATCGTCATGCTCCTCAGTCCCCTTTTTATGCACATCAGCGAAATATGAGAAAAACGTTCATTTTGTCAAACGTTTGCAAAATAAATGAAGAATTGTACCAGCTGAAGTAGCGCAGGATATCTAATGATCCGCGTTGCTTGACTAAAGTGTTCTTAATTTTTCTTTTTGATACTGACGTTAAAAATATGTAAGTTCCGTGGCCAGAAAAGGAAGCTAATCACAAACGTGTCTTTTGACTGAATATGGGATACGTGGCTGCTCATGTGCTTTTCAAACGAAACAGAACTGTACCATTTTTGTGTCAAAGTTTCAAATCTGGCCAATCAATATTTATGCAAAAGTCTTGAACGCTTCTTATAACACAAATTCCGCGCGAAAGTTTCTCGGAATTGTTAAAAAGAATTATTTGTTTAGTCATTAAAGTTTAATTTAACTTTAAGATAAAAAGAATTATGATAGCATTTCGGCACTTATTCGCATCCTATCGAGAACAGTACCCTGGCGAAGAAAGGAAATTGATGCTCTCCTCCTCCTCGCTATCTCTTTCCTCTCTTTGAAAAATAGTCCGATGAATCTACGTTAATTAAATACACGCTAATTGAAATTGCATCGTTGTTGCTTTGTATCTGATGTCTAATGGAGCCGCTGAAATCTTAAAAAAAAAACTTTCACAAAAAAAATGTTGTAAATACGCGATTGTAATAAAATTAAACCAATGAAGTGTAAAAAGCCTTTAAAAATTTGAGAATCATCATCATCATCATCATCATCGTCACCAATATTTTATCATAAATTTTTCCTTTGAGTTGACAACATAGAATTATCGCCCGGAATACAGTCAAAACCTGTCATTCGGCAGCTTTTTGCTTATAATACATTTACAAATGACACCTTTGACTGCTTTACTGTTTTTCACGACTAAGATATTATATGAGCAAACAAAGTCTTTGTTTGCTTTCTACGTTTTGTCTTTCATTCGCTAAATAGGTGAAAATATTCCAATGATCTACAGCGAATACGGTATGCGGAGAACATGTTTATATGAATGGCATAAAGCATGCATAGCAGCGCGAAAACTGATGGCTTATATAATATCCGATTTGGTCAAATCTTAATCGCTGCCGACAACGTATACTTTGACAAAATATATAGAGGGAAAGCTCGACAAATGCCGTGTGAGTCTGGAAACGTTGGCTCCAATTCATCCATAATATTGTAAATGATGTTTGTAACGTAACGTACCATCGCATATAAACCTTTGTTATCGGTTATAAAAATGTAGTCTGTTTAGACTGGAAACTTAAGATTTTTTATATATATATACTTACTATATATATTAATATAAAACATATTCGGTTCTAACCGAATCTTTTTTATCCGTCACCATTATCCCAAAACAAATTACAAAAACAGTAAAAGATCTAAATTTTTATGGCCTATATTATGGAGTGGACGCAGCTGTTTTTTATTTTCAGAATAAAAGTTTTGATCGTATAGACGTGGGAGCGTTATAGGCGTGCCCTTTGAAAAGTTTAAAACATTTCCAAAATATTTTGCAAATTTGTAGGCAATGTCTTCCTTTTTTTGCTAACGGGAAAATGTTTACCATATATACTACGCAGTTAGGCGGGCGAACATATGGACAGACTAACAGATGGATATGCTTAGATGAATTTCGAAATTGAAACTTGCCGAGAATTTAAATGCTTAATAGGGTTTTTGAAGCTTGTTACTGTACTGTGTCTTATAAAGATATTGAAAAAAAAAAATTTTTTAATATACTATGATATTGGATAGGCGTGGTTAATTGTTAACATTTTTTTAGAGGTATTACTAATTTTTGCAAATATACCAAACCAATTTTCTATTTTTTTTAAAAACAGAGGTGTTATCAGATTGTGTGGTATTGTAGGCGTGTTCCTGAGCCGATTTGGACTATTTTCAACATTAACCTGCGTTTAAGAAATTCCAACGTCTCTGCCCAATTTGAAGCCGTTAGCTTCCTTTTTTCCGGCCAAGAGAACGTTTAAAACAATTATGACGGACGGACGGACATGCTTAAAAATCGAATCGAAATTTGATGCTAAATATATACACTTTATGACATCTCAGAAGCTTTCTTGTGGACGTTGCAAACGTTTTGACAAATGAATATATCTCTCATCATACGGTTATGAGTGCAAAAACCAACTCGAATTAATGTGTTCGTAGGTAAACTTTATTCGAATATTTTAGTAGTAGGACTGTATACGGTTATCTTTCAGCTACAACTACAGTTATATAAATAATCATATTTTGATCATTAAAGATTTGCATAAATAAATAACTTATTAGCAGCGAACTATTATTATACCATGTATTATGTAAATTGTGATCAAAAGCACTAACATTCAAAATTCATTTCGGGAAAAAGTTTTCACGTAGAAATTTAAAAATGCGCATTTCACAATAATTGACATAAACAAATTCCGTAATATTCGTCGAATAATTAGCGAAAAATAAATATAAATAAATTATTTTATATAAATTTCTATTTATTTGCATTCACTTGGTCAAAACGTTTGCAACGACCAGAATGAGGCTTCAAAGAGCCCTCAAAATATATATATATTTTTGATGAGCATCAAATTCTGAATCGATTTAAGCATGTCCGTCTGTTCGTATGCCCCGATGTCCGTCTTTCCGAATGTCCATCAGTCCGTTAGTCAAATAAAGCGATCGACTCCGAATTTGACAGAAATATTAAAAGTTCTTGCACTCAGGCTGGCATTAAAATTGAGCCAAATTGGTCGCAGGACACGCCAACCTTACTACGAAAGTGAAAGATTGTTATTAAAGTGTATAAAAATTTCATTTTTTTGAAATACCCTTATAATGCGTAGAAACAAGCTTCAAAAAGCCCATAAAGTGTATAAATTCTTAGCTAGTTTTAATTTCGGAATGCAACCAAGCATGTCCGCCTGTTCATCGGTCCATCCGTACGTTTGCGCAACTATATAGTATATATGGTAAACGTTCGCAAAAACCAAGGTATCGTCTACAAATTTCCAAAAGAACTTGGATGTGTTCCAAACTGTGCAAAGAACACGCCTACAACGCCTACATGCCTAAGTAACAGAAACAGTAAACACCTTTGCTTTCTCTTTCTCTCTCTCTCTTGCTCGTTGCTCATAAACTCCGACCGACACACGCTATAAATTTTCACAAAATTATTCTACAACAGTACGGCGATGGGTATAAAAAATTCGGCCAAAACCTGAAATAATTTTCTTATTTGTTTGTTTTCATTTCAGTTTTTTGCGCATTACTTACTAAAGCATCAAATTGGCTCCACCAACGAATCTTACTTATAACATATCTGCCATGTCTCAACATGGCAGCCAAAATGGAAATTTAAATACTAAGCATACGCAAAATAGCGATCAGATGACAATTGGCGATTTTTTTGCGTACAAAAATGTCTTCATCACAGGCGGTACTGGATTTTTAGGTACCGTACTAATTGAGGCGTTGCTTGGTACCAGCCCAGATATTGGTAAAATTTACGTCTTAGTAAGAAGTAAAAAGAATATCGATCCACAAGAACGTATCAAAAGGATTCTACAGAAACAGGTAAGTTATAATAAAATATTTCAAAAATTTATTTTCGCCTGTAATGCGGAAGAGAGTACCGCGTGTAGAATGTTGAACTTAATTTTACCGCATTAGTTATGTAAATGCTAGAGAATTGAAAAAAAGCGTCAATATAAGAATTTTCATCTACTAAGAACTCTTTACAAAAAAAAATCCAATATTGCAGAGTGTGAAAATTTATTTATTTTCCTTTTTTTAAATCTTTTTTTTAAGATAAATATGACAGGTGTAAAATGGGTATTCGGTCACGACCAACTATAATTTTCTTATTTGGTTTTTTTCGCGGACTCGATCGCAAAATGCCTAGACTTTTGCAAAACTCTGCCTCCAGTTGTACGTTATTTAGAGTACTAGCTTGACCACATTTCATGCATATTACACATTGGCTTCTTTATAGCTCACACCAACTGTGCTACAAGCGTATATAAGTTTGTGCATATACAAACGTATATAAGTACGCAACACCCAAAAGGACTTCATGCAATAAAATCATCTTTTATTATAGGGAGAAGAAAGCGATTCTGAATCGATGTAAGCTTGTCTGTTCGCCTACCTCCCTTGTTCTCTTACGTTTAACCTACAAATTGCAATTTTTAAAACATTTTGATGTTGTGGCCCAAGGACAAATGCTATTGAAAATAGTTCGGATCGGACTACTGTTCCCGTCACTCTCCGTATAGAGCCTTGTTTCGAAAAATCTTTATATAAATAACTATATTAAGCGATGTGGTGTACGGTAAGCTCTTATGTACGCAAAATTTCTTTGATGACTTGCAAACATGGCGTGATTCGATAATTGGAAAGCTTCCTGTACATGTTTTTCCCCTAAAGCAGTCCCTGATTCACTTGTATTTCTTGTAACCCCAATGCCTTACAACCGCTTCCATATTGGAAGGTAATATTGGATCGGTAATGATCATCATTAATGGCTGTACTAACATTTGTCCCATTTAAGATTCAAAGAGTCTTTTTAAAAACTTTTCAACATACTCTATGTCTTCTAGTATTATTTTCTAAAAACATCTTTAAAACACCCGAGCCTTTTGGCATTATTACTTTCCCAAACTTTCCCGGTTAAAAGAAAAGAAGACGGCAGTATGTACTTATATTTTAAAATAAGTGATTTTCGCGGTATTATAATATTTGACAAAAACATCTTGAAACAACTGCGCCTATTGTATGTTCCGTTGAAAGGTAGAATTCCCTAAGTATATGTAATATAAGCATAGTTCATGAAAAAATCTAGCAAACTGCAGTTCATGAAATTGGACTTTTTGAATCATTTGATTTGACTCATTTAAGATCACGTGTCCTTGGAAATGTACTTAGTGAGTTTTTTCCTACCAACCGATGCTATAGTTTATTTGTTAACTTATCAAAATCGATCATTTGTTCGTATAAACAAAGAAATTTTATTCGACTGTGGTCGATTCGTTTATACCCTTCACCTAAAACTTAATACAGTAATTTTCTGCTATTTACCATGTCTTGCTTTTGAGACTATAGATATTCGCGGTTTACGTTACACTGCGAACGCGTTCTTTGACTGACTCAACTCATTTTCAATGCTAAGCTTCGTGCAGTAACTTTCAATGTGTTTGCCTAATTTGAAGTGGACATCTTCAATACGAGCAATACACAGACGGACAGATAGACAGACTGGTAAACCCATACCGATTTAGAACTTATGCTGATCACGAACATAAATATTTTATGAGATTTCTGAAGCCTACCCATCTATGTTTATTGCAAATGTTTGAACAAGATCAACATACCCCCACATTGTGGTTTATACAACGCGTATACAAATAAATTTTTTATCAAAATTTGGATTCAGTCACGACAATTTCTTTTCATATCTTATGGACATTTTCAGTTTCTCATAAGAACTATGATAGGCAAGGATATGGTATTTTTGCGTAAAAAAATTTCTTTTTGAGGTAAACACTTGAGGCACACAAGTGGTTATTTATTCGCCAACTGTTCAAAAAAATAACCAATAACTGGTAACCATTCGTATTCTACTTCTATTAATAAATCCGTTCACGAACCAAATGCACAAACGTGATCGATATACACCCAAGAGCCACATATTTTATCAGTTTCCTCTCAATTGCGTTTTTAAAGTAATATAGGCTTATAAAGTTGATCGAAAACCGAAGTCGCCTGTAACCGCTTCATGGCTGAATGCCTTTCATTGCATTGGACGAAAATTTCCTGACCATATTCTTTCACACGCTGTTTTGATGGTCCCCTTTTCTTTTTTTTGAATGAACAAAGTGCTAGCGATTAATTGCGACCACTCCAGGGCCGTGATAGATGTTCATTTTTGGATGATATGTTCTTGCTTCAACCCGACAAAGCAGCGGGCAAAATCATACTTCAGTGAAGGAGGGCCTTTAGGAAAAGTTTCTCCCGTTTAAAGACGCACTTCTTCGGAAATAAGGGAAACCGTTTAAAGTTTAGATATATATAGTAATTTGATGGCTTAATTCATATAAGTCAATCTTTCTAATCCGGCGGTTTCGAGCATATAAGAAAGTCTCGTTTAATTTCGAACAAATAATATAAAATCTTGTTTTCTCTTCCTTTTTGCTTCACATCATCTCCTTTAGCTTTTTGAAAAACATGATGACAACACTTTGAAGAAAATTGTTCCAGTGGTGGGTGAAATTGGCGAAGCGAATTTCGGTTTCACAAACGATCTCTTCACCGAACTAATTGACAAGGTTCATGTTATATATCATATCGCTGCCACAATTAAATTTAGCTCGCCGTTGCGTACGGCTATCAAAACAAATGTGACTGGCACTATGCATACAATTGAATTTGCAAAGAAAGTAAAAAATCTGGCCGCTTATGTCTATTATTCAACAGCTTTCTGTAACAGTAATAATCGTGGTTTAATATTAGAGAGAGTTTATAAATCGAAATTTGATCCGTATGATATGTTGAAATGGGCTGAAGATGATAACGCTTGGCTAGATTTCAACGAGGATAAATGTAAAGCAACAATTATGGATCATCCGAATACGTATACGTTCACCAAAAATTTGGCTGAAAATTTACTAATGGCAGAAATGAAAAATATGCCGGTTGCTATAGTAAGGCCATCAGTAGGTAAGTGAGAAGTTCCTACAACCATCATCTATCAATTTGATTGTTTTAACTGTGGGGTCAAGAAGAAGTCTTTAGTCTCTCGATACGTGTATCTCTTTTCCCATATAAACTTGGTCGTCCGATTCCTTAAGAAAATTTTTATAACTTCGCAAGTCAAGCTATGAAAGGCTTTGCATACAAAGACTAATACAGAGAGACTCATACATTTTAGCTTTTTATCTTCACACAACTTCCCGAGTCGAGCTATGAAAGGCTTTTCATACAGAGACTAATACAGAGAGACTCTTACATTGTAACTTTTTATCTTCACACAATTTCCCGAGTCGAGCTATGAAAGGCTTTTCATACAGAGACTAATACAGAGAGACTCATACATTCTAGCTTTTTACCTTCACTTGCTGACGGTTATTTCCGCAGCAAAGAAAGTAGACAGACGGACGGATACATCTGCTTATCTGACAATAATTTGACTCAAAAGAAAAAATTTTAGAATTGAGAAGCATTTCTTTCTATATAAAAATATTTTTTTTTGGAATGGGCCCAAATATGCTAATCTTACTGACGGATTCCCGTAGATATACTTACATATTACATAAGAGTGATATAAAATTCGCTTGACCAAAGACGAATGTAGTCTCGCTTTGAATATTTAACTGAACGACAAGTTTATTTGCTTTTTTTCAGTTTATGGGACCTGGGAGAGACCATTGCCCGGTTGGGTTGGTAATGCTAACTCGGGACATTTAGGTTTTATGGCTGGATTTGTAAAGGGCGTTTTCCGTGCAATGCGGGGCAGCCAGACGGCCATTATTGATGTTATACCCTGCGATTACGTAATCAACTCGTCATTAGTAATGGCGTGGTATGTGGCCACAAGACATATCGAACAACCCGAAGTAATACATTGCACTGCGGGTGAAGTGAATCCGATGACATGCGGGCAATTTTGTGATTATCTTAACGATAGTGTAAAACGTCATCCACCAGATAATTTTGTATGGAAACCTATCGCTAGACTGCGCAGTGGTTGGCGTTACAATTTATCCTTCTATTTGTTTCATTTGTTACCTGCCATGATAGTTTTAATACCAGAAAAACTTTTCTCATTAGGAATGCCACATCATACGTAAGTATCGGAAATATTAAGCCTAAAAGCAATCAATGATTTGTTTTATTAAAAGAAATAATGAAACGCTTAATATTTCTTAAATGATCGGAATTTTTGGTCTAAAAATATCAAAAGACTTAAGCGAAAAACCTTTTTACAGTCTCTTCGACTATATGCATGTATTTAAAAAAGGAAGCGGATTTTTCGATTATTTTCTACACAACGATTTTCGTTACGATATGAAGAATGCTTTACGTATCAATAGTGTAATACCTGAGAAGGATCGTTTACGTTACAATTTTGATGCTAGTCAATGCAATTGGTCGGAATTTATAGATCGTATCATAATCGGTATACGACGTTTCTACTTCAAAGAAGCCGTCGTCACCACCAGCTGGCATCGCAACTACTGGAAATTGTAAGCTCTTCCCCCTCATGGAGCGTACATTAAATTTTTAATAATCTCAACTTTTTATGTTTTTAGCTATAATGTACTCTATTATGCCGGTTACGTGTTTTTATTTATTATTCTACTTGTACTGATGACGTCATGGTTTCAATTGAACATTGCTTTTACTATAACCGCAATAATCTGGGGTTTCCTTGTTTGGTTGTAATATTAAAAAAACGTATTTTTTTTTTTCTTTCATTCTTCGTTTTAGTTTTATTGCAAGCGAAAATCAATTTTCAGTTAATCTCTCTACCTCTGTGTAAAAAAAAAAATATATATATATATATATATATAGATATCTGTGTACTTGTCAATGTATAAAACATTATTTTTATAATATTTTAAAAAAATGGCTAACAAATTGTTTGTGTGTTTTATTTTCAAATAAATTTATTTGAAAAAAAATCGTTAAAAATTTTTTATTATAATTAATAATTTGCAATTTTTCTAAGGGGAATTTTAACATATCTGTGATCAATATAAATTGCTGAGCCACGTTAGTCTTATCCGGCTTCTGCTACATTCGACAATTTTTTCTTCGTTATTGAAAGTCATTGGGATAGAAACCTGACAAATTTGATTGTGTCAGATAGCGGTCGGAGGTTCTGTGAACGGTGGCCTATCTTCATTTCGAGTCCTGCTACGAATGAATGCATAATTTGCAGCCTACACAATGTATTAATCGACAACTTGCTGTAAATATCAAATCTCAAGTTGAGAAGGGGTTATTTTATCACAGCCGCAAAAGTCCAAAATAGCATAATGTATTACGCAAATTAATAGGTGATTTGAAGTAAGCTGATATAATCGCGAAGCGCTATCTAATAAACTCGCGCAATAAAGACGCAAAACAGAAAGCAAACGAGAAAGTCAGCAACAAGAGAAAACAAGTAAAAACAATGTAGGCCACGTTTAAAAACACTAACTTACAGTTATTCAATAAACAACCTCACCAAGTTAGACGTTGTATGCGAAATAATCGCAAAACGTTCCGAACCAATTTCAATAGCATTCGTCCTTGAGCCAAAACACGTCAGTGTAATGTCTGGAATTCATCAAAGTAACTGTGGCTTGAAGACTGAACACAACAAAACAAGACAAATAGACGGACAGACGGACAGACAAACTTAAATTGATCAGCAGATTAGAAGGTCGATTTAACTCAGGCCCTTCTGGGACTAGCATATATAAATATTAATAGAATCACATATTACTTCGAAAAATTGGTCATCAAATATTCATCGGGAAGACGTGAATATTACTTAGTTCTTTGTTATGAACAGAAACCGATTCTTACCTACTTCAGTTTTAGCTAAGACTTTTCTGAACCTCGATTTCACGAAATTATATATCTTCGGATTATTTTCGATCAAACATGTTCCCTTCATACTTTCATATAGCAAATAAGACTAAAGACTTGAATCCATTAGATAACAATAATAATCACCAGCACGGATAAATAAGCCACACATAAACACAACATATCGAGAGATAACTTATTTAATATGACATCTCTCGAGAGATTACTTAATTTGTTTTACGTATACATATTATTTATTCATTTATTTACAATCTATCCAGCAAAGATACTAATTAAATGTTATGACAATATGTAGTAAATAACAGAAGTTAATATCCCTCAATGGGAACAATATAACAAAATGTTTGCACAAATAAATAGACACTGCATAAACTAAGAGGATTCATTGTATTAACTTACGGAACAACAACTAAACACATTATAATGAGACACGGTCAACAATTGTATACCCTACACTGTTTTCCTTCCACAGTTATTCGTAGAAGAACCTTTCAAAATACGATGTTATATGTGACGTTGTCGAAAAAATGAACCGATCCTAACCATTCTCAATAAGGTTCGTTGTTGAATTAAAAAAATGGCATCATACCAGATTTCATCAAAATATCTCGAGAATGGTGAACTGTAGATTCGCAACGCAGAAAAAAAACACGACAGTCAAACGGTCTCACAAACTTAAATCGTTTTAGAAACTGTTCTGGGTGATACACTCGTCCTCCTAAATTTAATATACCCACAAGTGGTATAGGGTATAATGAACATGAAAACTTCACGCACAATCCCTCTGTTCACACCATAATATGCTTTGACCCAAGGACGAACGTCACTATAAATAATTCGAAACGGTTTTAGCAATCGGCTTTGTCTAACCATATTGTTCTTACATATTTTGGCATACGACTTATGCAACAAAAGTGGAATTTCATTGCAATGACTTTGTAGATCAATAGGAACATTGTTAGGATTACTAGATACAAATAAACACAATGTGTTATCTGCTTACGCTATATAGGTATTGTTAACAAGGGAAAAATGCGAAATATTTAACTTAATGAGGCACTCCGCCTCCAAATTTCTTTTTTCAAGTGTTCTGAGTTCCGCTTAAAACGTCAGGCGTCAGATAAAATCAATTCATCTGATCATTATCGTAGCTTCTGTAGTTAGTCCGCATTTCGTTGTATCCATTTGATATAAAACGATACAACAACCAATGATGGGTAATAAAAAATTCGGTTTAAATCAAAGTTTGCCCCTTATGTTTAAAGCAGTTACCATTTTCTATGGATCTATAAATAATTAGTTGCCTACATTTCGGCTTTACCGAAATGCTTATGCAAAATAGTTTGAGGAAAACCAAAATCAAGTCTCTTACTGAGCCGATTCAGTTATTTAAATTTTTCAGTGTAGTGCCAACTACATGTGAACGAACACCCTGGGAGACAAGCCTTTATAACCTAAGCGATTGTTTTCAGACAAGCATGCGACAGATAATTTGTAAAGTACATAAAATAGCATAAAAGCAATTGTTGTGCACTTTTACAAAATCCGCCAACAAGTAAAATGTTATGACTAAATCCTTTCCCGTTGCTGTCATAACGATCTTCACGAAGCTATGCGTAGAATCAACAATTTCGAATGCGTTTACAATTGAGATGAATGTTGACTTTGAAAGGCCTCTTGCCAGCGAACGAAAAGAGCCTTGCGAGAAAACGTGCAAAGATTTCAGTACTGCTGCACAATTGACCTTGGGCTGATAATAAATCTCATTTCTCGCTTTGTCGTATATGTGAGATATGACATAGTATATAATAATAGTAAATGTTTAAAACATTTCAATGAAAACTGCAACAAACAGACGAACGTAAAGAAGAAAACAAAAAAAAAAACAAAAAGAAGATTGAGATAAAAAACTTCGCGTTCACCTTGAACCTTTCCTACTTGGCACGACCAATCATCTGTTGTTGATTCCCTGCAATTTTAAAAGAAGAAAGAGACGAAGAAGAAGAAGGGAAAGGAAACCATATAAAAAGTTTATATGAAAAAGAAAAATATCATATATGTTGCTTTTGAATAATGATACGCGGCTGCTTTTTACATATTGCGATGGGTATTAATTCCTACTGCAGTTCGAATATGATCGCCTTAGATAAAGAAAAGGTAATTGGAAGAAAGCTTAAAACAATTTCTCTCTTATTTGTTTAGCAATTAGTTCTGCAAGGTGAATTCGTTGCAGCTGCCTCCGAGTGCACTTAAAACATGTTAACTTAAACACATTGCCACATATTCTGTGGAACATGAATGCGTTGATTTAGAAACGTAGAAGAAGCCAGTAATCCGTATAGGTTACTCACCTCATAAAAAATGAACATATCCATAATAGAGAGTAATTTCGATGTGCACCTCTTGAAGACAATCGAAAAAGACGAATGAAGAATTCTTCTTCCATTGGTAGTAGTTCTTCTTATTCAGATCGATACAGATATTAATTAAACATTCCTCAAGCATTTATCTTGAATAGTAGTAAGAAGAAATTCGAATTTCAGATTTTCTTCATAAACTTTTGATTTAAAGAGAGAAAAGAATATCTCAAAACGACTAAGCCCATGTATCTTGAAACAACAACGTTATCTATGTCTATAAGAAGACTTATTTTTTAGGAAGCACTGCGGTTCCTTTTCGTGTTGGGTACTGTTTCGGGGATAATAAATTTGTTTGTTTGAATGTTAAACACAAGAGAAAACTAAAATTATATCGTCGAGTCAGAATCATTTTCTAAATCATTTTCCAAACCTATTTAATGTTGTCCCTCTGTCCAATGTCATTGATAATTTTCGAAATATTTCAAAGATATCTGGTATACCGAAGTATTTTGGCCTAAGAACAGGGACGATTGAAAATGAATTAAACTTGACCAATTTTATGACCACACCTTAATTCGAAAAAGTCCTTATATGAAGAAAATCTTGCAAATTTTCAAAATTTTTAGACAAAAATCGCTGAATAATCGCATTTCGGCATAAAAAACTGATATGAAAAATTTACGAATAGATCAATATCTTGGGAACCCCTACTACACAACTGTTCCTACAAAAAGTAAGTCTTTATATAGCAAAAAGGCGGACTTTTAATATTTTATGATGAAAATTGTACTGCAGTAATTTAACATAGAAATTAACTATACCAAGGTTGGACCACATGCGTCTATTTTTGAAACCTACCTAATATAAGAATTCTCATGGAAAATAAACCAATATATGGCGACAAAATTGAATTTTTGCTCCTTTATATTATAAATAGGTGAACAATTTGGACTTCCATCAAAAATATACTTTTATATATATACTTAATATATATAGAATTATATTAAGCGAAACGATATAGTGTAGCCCGACTTTGCCCGACTATAGTTTTGTAATTCGTTTTCGTTAAACACTCGCCTTCACTTTCTTCCTGGAGCAGAAATTAACATGATTAAAAAGGCAGACTATAACCTGGCTCCGAGCGGATAATAGTCAAATCAAGCAACTAAAAAAATTATATTCGGTCGTGACCGACTCTTTTATATCCATTACCTAAAAAACAGCAAAAAAGTAAAAGAAGTAAAGTTTGATGCTATATAACATGGAGTGGGCGCGGCTGATTTTTTCTATTTTAGGCATTGTTGGAATATATTCTTGATAATATGTTCATTTCCGCTAATGGTAAATGCCACCGAATTACGCAGACAGACAGACGGACATGTTTGAGTGCATTCGAAATTTAAAATTGGCCAAGAATTTATATACTTTAAGGGGATTTCGAAGCTTGTTTCTGCGCCTTATAAACGTATTGAAAAAACATGTTGATGCACTATAATGGCGAGGATAGGCGAGGTCAACTTTTTACATTTTTGTGCAGGTGCTACAGCAGGGCCCATAGAATATGCTTTCAGATTTTCTGGATTTATTTGCTACAGTTTAAGCGTAACAAGCGAAAAACCAATTTTATATTTCTTTTGTAAAACAGAGATGCTCTGGCGTTGCCGTGGCGGTGTCCTTTCAACGCGAACCTGCACGCAAGACCTTTCAATCTTTCTGCCAAATTTGAAGTCGATAGCTTAATTTTTGCGGCAGGGAGAATGTTTGCAACAGGCATACAAGCACACACAGACGGACATGCTTAAATCGATTTCGAATTTGATGCTGATCAAGAATATATAAATAGTTTGTAGGGTCTCTGATGTTTTCTTCTGGGTGTCGCGAACGTTTTGACAAAATGAATATACCCCTCATCCTTGGGTGGTGGGTATAATAAAGCAAAAATTACCATACGTCGCATACTATCGTGTGTCAAATATTTTGCGTCATCTTAGTTTATACACATTATATGTCGTACACATTATATGTATGTAAAGGAAAAGCGAAGCAGACTTAGACTCTTGGACAAAAATGCAAACGGAATAACGAAGTTAGTGCATGATTGTTTACCGCTAGTCGGCTATAGCAAAACAAGGCAAATTAGCTTCAAGCGAATATCATTATGCAACTTATAACCACGGTCATTGGCTTTGTGCATATATTACATATATATATATATTGTGTGTGTGTGTGTGTGTATGTGTGTATGTGTCTACGAATATTTGTTTTATGTTAAAGAAAAACCTGATTCTCTTTTCATTCATTTCGTAACTTGATTAGCTAGCTCTTTACATTTTACCGTTTTCAATAGTGATCGACATACTCACACACACACACACACACACACACAAATAACAAAGCTAAATAAATATATTTACATTTAAACAAGTTAAGAGAAATTACTTTATATGAATTTTACATTTACTTCATTACTTTTAGTTTGTAAAACGAAAAAAAAAAGCGTTACTTTGACACAGATGATATGGATACGAAAAAAAGAGAAAAAAAAAAAAAAAAGAAAAGAAAC
>NW_023998423.1:12319251-12356724 GCF_014805625.2 Glossina fuscipes | reverse complement strand
AAAAAAAAAAAAAAAAGAAAAGAAACTCAAAATGATTATTCGAAAGCTTCGTAAAGTTATTTATAGTTTACACTAATGCATAACAATACTAACGCACAGGTATTCGCTATTCATCGTCATCTTTCTTATTTGCTTAGTTTAAGGTTAAAATATTGAAGATTGTGGTTAAATATCAATAATTTTATAAACTATCTCTTAATAGATAAAATTTCAACATTGGAATGTTTAAACCGTTACATTAGTTATGTGTAGAAATTTCGAAAATTATGTGCGGAAATGCATAGCTACGAATTGCCTTTACCCATACATCTTGTCCGATGCTTTATTTGCGGGCGCATAAAACCAAAAATCCGCACAACAATCATGGGACAATCATTTCATTTGTTGCAGGTCGTTTGTAGAATCATCTATCTGCCGCATATGCTGCTAAAATAAACTTTCTCTCACAATACTCAATCATAGCTAGCTATAGAGATACTCAAAAGAGTTTATATGGCGCACACTAAATCAGATGATGATCTCCTTTACCCGCCATTAGACCGCATACCTCAGATGTGGTTTAAATATACTATGATGACTTTGTGTGAAACTAACTCCCTGAAAGATAAAGTTAGTTAGTGGTCGCACTTGAATGTCATCATAAGTCATCGGAACTTCTTCCTCAATATTAACACATCACGCCATAAAATCGTAGGATAACATCTGGATAGATCTCGACTAACGACGATTGTACATCATTTCTAGATGGTGCCAAATTTCAAGGTACTTCGACCTGGTCGTAAAAGTTGAACTCACGGTAAGCAATGTAAATGAACGCAAAGAAGCCGCAGACTGAGAAAAAGCTAGTCCGAGCTGTATTCAGGCCCTTATTGACGCTACTGCGGCAGTTTCGCGAATAATGGAAAAATTTGAATTTTATGTATTGTTAAAGCATTGCTTTTTAATTGGAAACAAGTAAAAACGTTCTAGTCAGGCAAGACCGACTCTTAAGTACCCTACACCACATTGTTTAAGACAACTCTTATGTTTGTATGAAATTACTATTCTGGCTCAATTTTCATCACCTCTTAGTAAAACTTAGCAAGACTTTACTGCTCCACAAAGGATTTCGTGAAAATCCTCATAAGGTTAAGATTCAAAAAATAAGCCGAGATGGTCCAAATTTGGAAAATTTAATTTTTCTATGTTAAATTACTATTATCATGATGAAACGTTGATCGTTATATCAGAGGGTGTTCAGTCCAAAGTTTTTATTCCAATTTAGAAAGCCGAAATAACCACTTAACCACTTGTGCCGAGAAATTTTGAAAATTGCAATTTTTTCCTATATAACGACTTTTCAGAATAGGGCTTTATTAGGGGGGGTGGTCGAAAAAGTGACACGATCCGAACCATTTTCAATAGTATTCGTCTTTGTGTCAAAATACGCCCACTGTATCAAATCCCAATAATTGCGCCCTGTAGCTTGAACGCAAATTTACATGAACAGATATCAGATGGACAGACAGGCTTAGCTCAATTCAGATTATGATTTTGAATCGATCGATATAATAAAAGGTGGTATAAAAAAGCCATTTTTGCTCGTCCGCGTTTACTTAATATACCTTGTACCACAAGAGGTGTAGGGTGTAAAAATTCCGTCCAAATGAAGCAATGGTTTGACAAGTGTTACTTGGACTCTGCTTTATCGAGACAACTGATAGAGAAATGATTTGATGATTTCAAAAGCGGTCATAAAAACACCGGCGACGCTGAACGCTCTGATCGCCCGAGTTGAGCAATTGTTCCAGAAAACAGAAAAAAAAGTGCACGAAATCGTTTCAGTAAATCGAAAAACACATTTGCGTACGTTATTTGACACCTGAATGATATCAGATTTACTATTTTGCATGAACGTTGGTCCATGAGAAGCTCTGCTCGAAGTGAGCAACCGTCACTTTGACTGAAAACAACGATGTTTTTCGCTACTCTGGTCGAAGCTGTTTAGTTCAAACAAAACAAACAGATTTTAATGCGCTTCATGAAGATGAATGAAACTTGGACTCATCAATACACTCCAGAGGTGAATCGTCAGTCTGCCGGGCAGACTTTTCGTAAAAGTGTTTGTTTTATTAGTTATCTTACCGACTTATTGAGTAATGTGTTATGATAAACTGAAAATAAAATATCAAGAGCAAAGCTGCTATATACTCATCGATATTATATACCTGTCGTCTTAAAACCTCCAACGGGTAAGGAAAAGTCATTACTTTAAGCGATTCTTGTCTTTTTACAAATTCAATTGGATGAAGTGATCCAAAGCCCAAATACCTTTAAAATATTATCTACGGTGTCTAACACGCCTGCCATGGATGTAGCCATGTTGGATGACATCAGCAAAAGTACAAAGTTAACATATAAATACACTGTCAAGTGCAGTATGTGGTAATAAAGTAAATTTATTTTATAAAAGTTTTATAAATTAGTTTTCAAAGTAAGCCTTTAGAGCAAACAATTTTCTGAATTCTCCAAATAATAAACCGAAAGCACTTACGTTAATCTTCTCCATTGTCTATGCATTTATTTATTATTTAGTTATAATTACTTATAAATACTTATGATGTTATTGAAAGTTTTTATTATCATAAATTTAACTCACAAGGCTAGATTTGGCAGGGAACCAAAGTGGATACAATCATCTTTCATCAAAATTCTCCTCACCCTTCCTTATATGCCGAGAATGTTGTCGAAAACATTTGATATAAATAAAAGTGATTGATATAACACACTTACGGACACACAGGTAAGCAATATTCCATTTTTTTTTCGGCAAAGAGTTTTCCCTTCGAGGCATGGAATCGTTTCTGCACAAAAAAATTCCCTAAAGAGGTCGTGAAGAGGAAATATTTAAAATAACTGTTAATTTTAGAAAGTACTTACTAATGCTAGTAATTTTATAAACGTCAGTTAACAAGCATATCTTATTTACACAGTTTTACCCAATTTATGCAAAATAATAAAAACCATTTAAAAGAAGAGCGTGAAAGTAGACGGCGAACAAGAAAACACAAAGGAAAATAAACGTGAATGAAGCGTGAAAATAGACAACCTAAAGATATCAAAAAGCGAATTGAGAACTCATTTACTTTTACCAAAGAGCTTTTGCGCGCTTTTACATTCAAAACAAATAAAAAAAATTATAGTCGGGCAAGGTCGACCCATAGATACCCTACACCACTTCACTTAATTCAGTTATTCACCACTTTCGATAATAATTCCGGCGCAAAGCTACACATAATTTTCATGCAAAGCTCGCATACATTTCATGAAAGCTCGCATACGGGGGAAGGCATCCAAAATATAGACCTACTTGTTCCAAATTCGGTGAGGTTGATTTCTATATTAATTTACTATTAGGAACTAATATTCACCATGAAATATTAAAAGTTATATCCCTTTACTATATTAAGATTCGGTTTTCATAGAAAGGGTTATATGAGAGAGGGTTCAAAAAATTGCCCCTGCCAAACCAAATTTTCCATACCAATTTAAAATGTCCAAATGCTATTACTAAGCGAACTTTGCTGAGAGATTTTGAAAATTGTAATTTTTTTCCACATAAAGACTTTGCAAAATAGGGCGTCGAAAAAGTGCATCGATCCAAAGGATTTTTAAAAGCAAACCGCATCACTTTAACACAGTTCATCACTTTATCTCAAAAAATTGCGAGCTGTAGCTTGAACACAAATCTACATGGACAGACATCGGACGGACAGACGCACAGAAGGTGGCTTACATGAATTCAGATTACGATTCTGAATCGATCGGTATAATAAAAGTTTGATCTATCTTAAGCCCTTCTGCATGCGCCCTCAAATGTTTTTCTGTGGTCTGAATAACTGAATATTGTCAAAATAGGACAGATAATTATAAACCCAATTTTTGAGTAACACCTAACATCCTTCAGATGCGATCGCACACTGCGTTAAGCTCATAAGCTGATATTAATATACAGACAAAATTACATTGAACTGCCGGAAAAAGGAAATTTATTCCCAATTTGTGTCTTTGCAATCGAGCTCGGTCTACCTGAACAATCGCACTTGATCTCGAGAAGGGAATACGCTGATCCACGGAAGTTGCCTCAACGGGATGCTACAACCTTTTCGTTTTAAATGGTTTTGTATAGGATTTAATCAGAATTCAATGTTAATAAGAGTTTCATTATGAAATCTGGAAACATTCATACGAATGCTTCCATCCTTTATAGAAGTTTTTCAATGTTTCCGTTGCAACTGAATGCATTCAATTAATTCAGTAATAAAATAATTTTGCCCTTTCACCATTTTAATTGAATGTAATTGTTTACGAAAATTGTACATAATTACATAATAATTGTGCATAATAACAATAATAACAATAATAATACTAATAAGAGATTGTCATTACTGTGACCAATCTTAGATATCAAGTTAACTCTAGATTGACAGCAGATGACTCGCTGTCAACTCTGTAGTAATGAAAATACTAAAGGAAACCTTGGCGCTTTATGTATGCTAAAAACTTAATTATGAGCCGTAGTCTGACCGGTCTTTTTACCGGTCATCCAATATGTTTTCTTGTCACATAAGATCCTCTGGCTACTTACCTACATATTAGAAACTTCAATTTTTAATCCTAAAACTATTTGTACCCCGTCTTCCGGAGCACTTGTTTGACAAATTTCATTACATTGCGCAAATATCTAATATCGAGTCGCATCGTCAATATTGTTTTTTATTAAAAGATATGTAAAGATTTTGAATTTTTCACCAGTGGGTGTCAAAGCGATTGTTAACTTGCTCAGGTTTGCAATTGCACCTAAGGCGTTCTGTAACACTTGCATCGCTGCGTGATAGTCATAAATTAAGATTTAATATCTCTCTATACATATGCATTTATATACATATATACACATATATATATTTATACATATCTACATGAAGTTTATGTAGATGTAGGTAACACACAGAGAGACCACCTTTTCCTACATCACGTTCTGAATCAATAAGAAAACTGTTCGTTGTACACATCTTCACGTGCTTCTGCGTTCAACTTAGGGGTTTTAGAGATATTCGAATGAAGTTGGGTACTCCAAAGGGTTTTGTGATTCAAAAGCGAACACTATTGAAAGTTACTCGGATTGGACCACATAATGCCTTATTTTGAAAAATAGTTACATAAATAATTGTGTTAAACGGATCGATGTAGGGTATTTAATGGTGGGCCATGGTTGACCAAAATCTTTTTACTTCGCATCAGGGTATTATTTAAGGATTTTATCACTGGATGTTTTTCTCATTCTGCCCCACGTCATTTGTCATACAAAGTTATATCAAAATTTGTAATGACGTATACGACACTCAGAAGAACCTGAGAAAGACCCTAGTTTCAGAATCCCTTTCTAAATCGATCTAAGCCTGTCTGTCCACTTGTCCGTTTTGATTTATTATATTCAACGTACAATTCGCAATTTTTGAGATATTTTGGTGCATTTTTGTACATTGACATGTTTTAACCCAAGGACGAACGCTATTGCAAATAGTTCGTATCGGATCACTTTTTCGAATACTTCTCATACAAAAGCTTATTTTAAAAGGTCATTATATGAATAATTGCATTAGGCGAAGCGATGTAGGCTGAGCTGTGTCACTCTGCGCTGTTTTCGCTAGTACTTGTTTAGTCTTACTATCTCCTTTACAATCATATATCGCACTAGAAGAGTTGTCTCTAATCTAATTCTTTAAGATTTCATAGAAGATTACTTTAGTATCTTAGTTTTATGCAATTATTCCCATATACATCCAACGATTTTTAACATGTTTTTTTCTTACATAATTTGGCAATAACATTGTCCACCAATTAAAGCGAATCGACTTTTTTTACACGAAGTTTTAGTTCTAGCGCAAATACAAAAAACAAGAAATTTTTTTTAAATTCTAATTTTGACAGTGTCTCACAGAAACTTTTGCATACAGCAACAAAGTCCAATTGAGGAAATACTATGATAAGCAGTTAGTCGGTTTATGCCCACTCACTTGATCTTCGTCGTTAATAACTATCGACCGGCATATCTACTGAGAATAACATCTATATCTCAGTGCAAAATAAAAATGGATGCGTGTTATCAAAGTGTTGAGTGTATTTTATTGTAAGAAACACGTAGTGTCATTAATTCTAAGATTTAGTATTAATAACAATAATAATAATAATATTAGTTATACCCACTAAAAAAAAATTTCTCTACTAACAATTGCAATTTATCGACATTCATAAAATAGTTATCATACTTATTGTAAACTCACATCGTTATTATTATATGAAAAAAAAAAAAAATGAAAAAAAGACAGGTGAAACTCTGATACGCTTTTGGCTCGTTTATCAGAACAATGATAAATTACATATATCAAATAATTCTAAATATGACAGATAATATATGCATATATGTTTATGACGTAATTATCCGGCATATAAAGAATGAAAAAATCTCTATCTCCATCGTCTACGATTTTTCATCAAAAAAAACTTATAAGCAAAACTAGCAAAACACGTAAATATTGAACGACGTCAGCCCATTCAAGCTTTGCAACTACTACCGAGAAATTGATTTATATTCAATTGAAAAATTTGGATAGGAATGGGTCGACTGTTTCAAAACCCTCACTCGCCCCATGCTCTTATAAGAAGTAAACAAAAATGAAAATTACTTCGTTCGAGTTCTTTAACATAAATATTAGTAATACCAAATTTGGAATTTCAACAATCCATTTTATGAATTCCACTCCTTCTCCCCATAAGAGTTATCATTCAAGCTTCGAAATTTTCCATATGTTTACGTTATGCCGTAATGTAGCATTGTTATTGTAATATTTTGCTTTACTCGGAACTGAAAAACAGAAAAATAAGATTTGCTGAGTAAAAATCTACAAACTTTTTTAATTTAGTCATTACTTTTCTCCAAAAAAAAAAACGTTTTTGACTTTGCTGAGAATAAAATTCTATATCTGAGAGTAAAATTTACTTTGCTGTACATTTCGTATGGATGCCAAAATATGCTGAGAATATGAAATTCAATTTCTGAGAGTAAAATTTACTTTGCCTACAAATATTTGTGAGCGTTGGCTTTCAAAGCACCGAATACACACACAACATGTTCGAGGCCTTTCAAACATGTTTGAAATTCGAATGATAGTTAAAACACAGCCATTTGTTTCGCTCGTTTCATTTGCTTTTCTTCTTTCAAATAATTCAAAAGTGCCTAATGTACGCAGTCTTTTTCAAATTAAAATTAATATTAATAAAGTAAAATTTCGAAATTTTGTTCAACCTAACGTTTCTTAACATATCGGACAAATCGGATAAGAAAAAAATAAAATACATCTTTTTTCATCTGTTTTTCTCTTCTGCTCTCTTTTTCGGTAAAGTGTGTGAAAATTTAATAAGAAAAACGCAAGCAATATTTCTCATTGATTTAACCGGTTGTTGAAGTCGTTGAGTTTACAAAAAAGAGATCCAAAGACAAAACCCGTACAATATGGAGTAAGTGACAAACTATAATGTAATTTTTACATTATGTCAATAAAAAACGTAAAAAAGCAAATACAAATAACACAATTAATAATAATGCATACCAACGTGCGTACAAAAATAAGAATAAATGACGGACGAAAAAAATTTGCAACAAATTCTTTAAGCCACAATTATTTACAGAAAGAAAAAAAACATTCTACGCTAAATTTTTATCAGCTGTGTCGATGAGTAAGAACTTTAATGCTTAAAAACATTTTCGGATATATTTCAGAGTGGAGCAATGACTTATTTTTATTTGAAGGTTTTAAGTGATGAAATCAAAAATTTTGCATACACTTCACAAGCAACATTGGCTTCTGAAATGATTGTCAAAAAAAATGAAGAAATATTTCAAAATGATTTTCTCAACAACTTGCAAACCAACTTTTTTTTTGATATATCAAAAGTGTGTTATGGTAAGATGCGTAAACATTATGTCCGGCATAATATGGTAATATGAAGTTATTTTGTAGAAATATTACTTGGAACTTATCAGACATTTATGGAATAAGTGAGAAAACTATGTTGGCTCCAAGGTGAAGCTTATACAGCCTTCAATTAGCTTCAAAGGCACTTAAAACCATTTGCGAATTGCGAAATAAAGCTCGTAGGCGCTTGCAAGTTATTTATATTTAATGCAAGCATAAAAGCCATGCACGAAAACTCCTACATTTTGCTATACATCCGTAGAGACAAATTCCAAGACTAGGCTTAACTTGCCCGTTTAAAACGCAAACGAAACTGTGAAAGGCAATCAAAGGTAGTCGTAAAAATTTCAAACAAAATAAATCTTTTTTACCGCCGATGCGTCACGCGGCAATTCGCCTGACAAATTTTATAAAATCTACGTAATTGTGAATAAAAATTAATATTAAGTGGAGACGGCCATGTCCACCCCGATCCCGATAGAGATAGAGAGAGAGGAAAATTTAACTCCGAAACTAAGGTCCTTAAGCGATTTAATGCATTATTGGATATTTTAATCCATTCTATTTCTGAGAGGCATATTTCTAATACCCTCAATGTGGAGAAAGGAGAATAAATATTTCCAATATTTACATTTTAACAAATGGTCGCTCATTTACTTCCTCTCTAAATTAACAAAATTCGAAGTTCGCCCATTCACTTCTCCGCTAAAGCAACAAAATTAACCATCACACCAAAAAGTTACGTCTTACTATATAATCAAAAGCTGCGCCTTACTATATATAAGGAATATTAACCTAAAATTCAATACATATCAAAGAAACAACGTGTCCTCCTTCGTTCATGCTTGCTTGAAGTTCCCCTCTCCTGATTATCCTAAATTCGGGCTGCTTATCTATTTCTGCAAAATCATGCAAAGTCGATCCCCTAGCCTTTTATTCGAACGCCCACAGTTCTCTGGATCGAATAGAAACCCTTTCAAAATAATGCCACATTCGCTCAACCCATCTATCGAAAGTACGTTTATTGTTCGTGCTGCTAGATATTGGGATGCGTTTTCTCTAAGTCGGATATCCTTTGAAGACATTTAAAAAAAAACTGACTGTAAGTCTAGACTCGTAATGTGTATTCGCTTCAAAACGATAATAAATAATAAATATTTTCATTTACGCGTACTGCTTGGAAATTTACCAGATTATATTTAATTAATGTACTCGTTGATGTCATTTATAGTAATTTGCTATTTTATATTATTTTTTTAACGCCATCACCGATGGATGGCGGTATAGTCATTTCGTCATAACGCCTGCAACAGGCACAACCCTTATAGCTTTAGGGGTGCATCAATCTAGCCATGTCTATCCGTCTGTGGCGAAGCGTATTGTTGACACCCCACCGATCACAAAAATTAAGATATCGTCTTACAATTTGCCGAAACCTTGGAAGTTCTTGCAAGTGTCTTTATATTGAAAATGGTCTAAGTCGGCCAAAATATATGCCTGCAATAACGCTTCAATTAAAAGCAATTCAGTTTCCCTAAGCATGAATTTTTGGACTTTTATGCATTACTTATAAAATATGAAAGATAGTCAACTTTCTCCCTAAATTTACTTTATGGAACACCCTACTATTCATATTCAGAAATGGGAAAAATCGTCGCACGTCCACACGAAGTTGTAAGCTTCATACTTTCTTGACGTTTTCTACATATTTCTCGTAACGTAAACAATTCTTTGCATGAAAATTCATTGTCTTTGCTTGGAAGAAAATGGGGCACACCTACTCATTATTATAAAATCGATATTTTTCCGTGGTTTTTTATTCATTATCCTTAAGTCCTTTTTCCAATGGAAGGAACATTGTACATTGTATAGATTTTTAGGCGAATAATGGGAACGGATGACACGTTCCCATAAATAAAAATATGAAAAGAAATTCGCGCAAAACTTCTAAACTCCATTAACGCTCATCTAATAATAGTGACTTTTGGAATCAATTTTATTCTATCGGTAGCGAAATAAGATGTGATAAAAAAAGTAAGAATATTATAACCGGACGACATCGACCATATTATATGCTACACCATTTCGTCCAGTACAGTTACTCGCTCGTTTTCGCAATAACACACCACACATTATTTGCATGTAAAGGCATACTTTTCATGAGAGCCCGCATACGAGCGAGCTCACAAAATTGCCACAGCCGATCCAAAGGTTTCACATCAATTTAGAGTGCCGAAATACTATTACCTAATCACTTTTGCTAAGAATTTTTGAAAATTGCAATTTTTTTCCAAATAACGAGTTTTCAGAATAGGGCGACATACACTCGAATACTCGAAAAAGTGAACCGATCCGAACCTTTTTCTATATCATTCTTCTCAGGGTCAAAGTAGATAATAAATTCTAACAAAATATCTAAAAAATTGTGACATGGACAGATGAACGGACAGATAGGCTTAAATCGATTTAGAAAATAATTCTGAATCGATCGGTATTATAAAAGATCGATCTACCTTAAGTCCCTCTGGATGTTACATACGTCCACACTAACTTAATACACCCTGTACCACAAGTGATGAAAGGTATAATTAGTACTTATACGATAAAGTTAATGGCGGTGGGCATGAAAGATTCGACCACAGTCGAGTTCAATTTTCGTAATTTGTATAAACAGGAATTCAATCATTTTTGCTTTTGATTACAACTGAAGCTTCATTCAATTTCTGAAGGCAGAGATTAGATATTACCGGCGACACTACGTACATATTTTAAACATGTTTTAAAGCGCGGAGACAAAGTAATAGATATTTTTTCATTCTTTCTTTCTTTTTTTATACCCGCCACCGTTGGATGAGGGATATATTCGTTTTGAACAAATTTACTTTACTTACTTTAGTTCCGAAAATGGAAGCAATCGTCTATGCCCGCACAAAGTTAAAAATGATTAAAAATTGCTTTTTTCACTTTTTTGAGGTTTTTAAATTTATTTATCAGACATACAGCACCCAAGGCGGAATGAGATATATTATCTGGCTAAAAATGGCTTAACTTTAAAATGACTATGGCAGACAACGCGATTAATTTTTTGTTAATAATACCAACAATATGGGTATCAAATAAATGAACTCAAAAGAATAAAATGCGAAAAGAATAGTTGAAGGTATGCGAGTTTCGGGCCCACCGAATGTAACTTCCTTGCTTATTTTTCTATCAATCTTTTTCGTAATTTTGGCCAAATTTTCATTGATAATCGCGCCATAGAAAACAAAAAATTAATCTCACCGACAATGAACAAAAGACGAGAACAATGAATGCTTGCTAACTTGGAAAAGCAAAATGAATCCACTAAAATAAGAAGTGATTACAACAAAAAAATTATATTTAATTTTAATAATAATAATTTCATTTATATTTTTTCAGAAATGAACAACATTCATCCATTAAAGAATTTTATGGTAATAAAAATGTTTTCATTACCGGTGCAACGGGTTTTGTGGGTGTAGCGTTAATAGAAAAATTGCTACGTGATATACCGCAGATCGCCACTGTTTATATATTAATACGCGCGAAAAAAGGCAAATCTGTGCAGGAACGTTTAGAAGAATTGAAACAGAATTCCGTATTTAGGCGACTCAAAGAGGAACAATTTGAAAAACGCTTCGAGAAAATTGTTCCAATCGAGGGAGATGTCGGCCTTGAAAATTTGGGTATAAATGAGCAGGATCGTCAACTTTTGATTGATAATGTTCATGTGGTGTTTCATTCGGCTGCCACTCTTGATTTTATGCAAAGCTTAAAAGAAACAACAAACATTAATCTGCTAGGAACTCGCCGTGTTGTGGAACTGTGTAAGCAATTAAACAAGTTACAAGCATTAGTGCACATATCCAGTGCCTACGCTAACTCTTATATAACTGAGGTGGAGGAAAAATTATATCCAGCACCAGATGATCCGGAGAAAATCATAGATTTGACGGAAACATTAAATGAAGAAGCTCTAAGTAAATTAGAAGCAGAGTAAGTCCCGGGAAACGGAATAAAATTTGTGTTCGCTAATAATGAAAAATTTATATATTAGCATTTTGAAGGACCATCCTAATACATATACATTTACTAAGCATTTAGCAGAACATGAAGTAGCAAAAGTGGCTGCGAAATTCCCTTGCGGTATCGTTCGGCCTAGTATGAGTAAGCTATAGAAACTTTTCAAACTATATATAAGATTTTTTAAATCTTCTTTTTACTCCAAAGTTACGGCGGCTTGGCGCGAGCCCAAACCTGGTTGGACTATTTCGAAAAATGGACCACAAGGTTTTTTCATGGGCGCTTCTAAAGGCGTTTTAAGACGCTTACCTTTGGATCCATCCATTATCATGGATTACATTCCAGTGGATGTCGTAGTTAACGCTATAATAACTACCGGCTATTATGTCAATGTTTTAAAGTAAGTAACAATTATATTAATAGATGTCACGGACAGAAGACTCAATAACATTAATAACTTGTAAAAATATCTATGTCATGGCACGGATATTCTGGGACACTATAGAACTGCACACAGATTTCAGATTACAAACGCCCTCGGAAGACCAATTTTCTTCTTTTTTTTTTTGCTCAAAAGCGCGATTCTAATAAGTATTCAAGTTATGAATCTCCATTTTTACATACGCATACGTGTCCATATTTAGGAATCTTCAATTTCCTTTTAAGGTTATTTTACTATGTGGGCTTTTCGAAAAATATTCATAATCAGATCACGCCTTACTCGCAAATTTAATCTAAAGATATGAGTAATCTTTTTGTACGAGTATTGACAAAAGACGGCAGACGTTTACAGCAGAACTGACGCAAACTTGCTGACTAAGGAACACTTGAAGCGTATTTCTAAAGCGACAAAAAAGTGCGTTCAATGTTCACAAATAACATAAAAATTAATGGTAGAACGCACCGACGTAGTAGAATTTTGTTGTGACCCTAAGAGTATGTTATAAAATATCGTAGCTTTTCTGTTGCTTTATATATGTGCAAATTTATCGTCATATCAATAGGAGGTGTCTTTGGTTGTATTTGCTAAGCGTCGGGTAGTTTGCAAATAAAATCATACGTATTGAAGTAAGCTCGCGGGTTCGCATCTCCAGTTCAGAAAGAGCCTCTCTTCTTTGGCCGGTTTGTTTCGTATTTACCCTGAAATTACCGAAATCAAATGAGAAGGCAGAGAAAAAACGTAAACTACGCCTTCGGTGCCCAAATAACGGTTGAAATCCGTGGGATTATCGTCATCCTCGTTTCACGTTACAATGTTTTTTATAACTATTTATTAATAGCAATTTTCAGAGCTACTCACAGAGGTGGACTAGATGTATGCATAGTTGGTTGGTGAGGTGCTCATCTTTTCGTTTCCCTCCTATTATGTATTTAATATATTAGGCGCTTCCATGCATTTTGGTCAACGACGTCTACCGGTAAACTGATAAAGAGATGGGAAACACTAGCGTACATAACAACTGAACTCGATTGTTTTGACTTTTCTTTACATAAAATAACAGTTTCTAATATTAACGATTTATATTCAGTGTACGCCGACTGAAAGAACTTTCGGATAGCTTAGTAGCTGATGAATCACTTGCTTCTAGACTTTATATGCGATTTTTCTCAGTAAAAATGGTCAAAACACATGGAAACATATAATATTTACTATTTATATGGAAAGTGGGAACATTTTTGTATTTGAAAACGATTAAATATAAACAAAAACTTAAAAGCTCAGTTCAAAAATATCGCATAATTCCAGATGGACAATAAAATATACATATATACACATATATATATAATTCAAAGCATTCACTTTGATAGAAATTAATTCAGACAGTCAGTAGTCGGTATAACCACTATCGTTTTTGAAGATAGCTTTACGTTTTGTTGGCAAGGATGGAATTAATTATCGCAGGCTACTGCAGAGTTATTATGTCAAGGTTTTTTGAATATTTTTCCACAATTCCGTTAGTCCTCCACAAACATTTTGAACAGGGTTGAGGTCGGGAGAGGTCATCATCCTGCTGAAATTTCCATACAGTGGCTTATTTACTTTGGCGTACGGTGACTTTACAGTTTCAAACAAGTTTTTATATACAAATCTATCCATAGTGCTTCCTGAGATATATCAGGCCCACAACCTTCAAAGGAAAGCAGCTCAATACCATAAGATTTCCTAGGCCATGCTTTACTGTTTTTTTACTAAACCTAAAGTGGAGTTTTTTTTCTTTCGGCCAAAGTATATTTCTCCTCGCCTCTTCATTCCCAAACAAATTTGTTTTTGGTCCGTCGCTCCAAGGTATGCTCCTCCACGTTTTTTTTTTTTTTTTCTGCAGTCGGGTCTGCCGCAATTTTTATGAACTAAAACAAAGTGTTCAAATTATCTACTCCAAGCGACGGAACTTCCCGACCTATTCTTCTTGGTAAATTGACACCTCATAATCGTCGACGAACAATTCCCAATTTCATTGGAAATTGCTCTAGACGACTTGAAGGGATGTCGCTTTGTTAAAATTATTGTGCGATTATCGGAACTAGGGCAAGTGTTTTTAATTGCTCCGAATGTTTCTCTTTTAGTATTTTTTTTTTTTTTTTCTTTTTTGGTTTCAAACATTCATGACAAAATTGTTATCGCGGCCGACCTAATGATGTGGCAACAAATTTGTATATTTTTTCCTAATTAGGCAGCTGACGAACCAGCAGTCTTTTTTGTTCACTACGATGATTTACTTGACTCATCTGGAAATATTATAAAAATCAATCCATATTACATTTCTTTCTCAAGAAATACGATTTACCTTTACAATCCACTTTTACAACAAAATATTACAAGACTCTTTACTTTCCATAATTTTAAAGAGGACGCATCTATTTCACTCTTCAGTGGGTGCTAAAACGACTTAAAAGCCAATTCAACTGCTTACTGCAAGAACTACCTCACGTAAGATATTCGAAATAATGTTGCGGCATGTAAAGACGTTGTGGGAGGGAGTTTTCTATGACGTAGAACTGAAAAATACACCTCGCACCTATTCTTCTGTGACACACCGATAATTCAAAAGCATGCTATGAACTATGGAATCCACGGCAGCCAGATTTCCCGCTCACAAAGTCATGAGTGCCCTGCTTCGATTGGGAAAGATTGTCCAATTCTGGTGGTTCTGGGGAACTCGTCTGATTAAGGCTTTACGCCACATGCAAACGTTAAACATCGATACAATCTGTCCACGTCCACGTACTTACGAAACTTCAATACAAAAATTTGTAAGAATTTCTGCTTCAATCTCTATGCCCACAAACGAAGAATGAGAGAAGTGTAGTAAACTTGTCATTCTGACTTTTATATTTCGCCTCTACGAAAAAGGTTCGCATCCGCACTTCATCTTAACTTCCAATTTGCTTATCGTCCACATTCTTTTCGCAAGTTTGACCCATTCAAAGAGATTACTTTTTAAAAACAAACAGTTTTTTTTAAATCATTTCGTAATTAAGCCATACACCACTTGTTGCACAATGGTCGTGCAAATGTATTTAACACCATGAACGATTTGAGACCGAGTCACCATTTATTATACCGATAGTCAGAAGATGATTCTACACCTGCCTGTCCGTCTAATGTCTGTCCATGGTTTTAAGCTACAGGTCGCAATTTTTCAGATATTTTGACGAAGGATGCTATTGAAAATAGTTCGGATCGGACCACTTTCTTAGGTACTTCCTTTAAAGCGTCTTATTTTGAAAAGTCCTTATATGAATAGCGGTATTAAGCGAAGTCATGCAGATTATATAGGGGTGGATCGTGGCCAACTAGTGTCTTGAAATTTTTTTTTTTGTTTTCTAATCTATTTCACTGAGTTAAACAAGCGTAAGTGATAGAATGACCGCCATATACCCTCTGCTCGATCAATCAGTCAAAAAAAATGTAACAAGAGATCAACTAAAATCTTTTCGCGTACGCACATTTTCAAGTTTTCAATATATTTCTTTTTTAGGAAGCAAAATGGCGACAAACCAGGTGAACTACAAATATTTCATTTGACTTCAAGCACATATAAGCCATTCCGTTTCGAGATGTTAATTAATAAGATGAATGATTATTTACACGACTACCCGTTGGTTTCAGCTGTTTGGTAAGTGATAAAGAATTCAGATTTATTGGAAATTCGTAAAATTGATTTGGAATGCTATTTCAGGTATCCAAAACTGAAGTTAGTTAAAAGTTTAACTCTATTCCGATTGGGCGCCATACTCTATCATTTTTTGCCCGGCTTCTTCTTAGATTTACTAACTCGTGTAATGGGCGGCAGACCTATGTAATATTACCTTCCTTTCAAGGATATTGCGTTAATTTTTTAGACATTAATTAATTGTTCACTTGCAGTTTAATACGTTTACATAAGAGCGTCTGGAATTCTTTGAATACTTTAGAGAAATTTATCTTCACCGAATGGCATTACAGCAACAAGCATACAATGGCTTTGGCTAAAAATATTTCGGCGCAAGACCAGGAACGCTTCTTCTTGGATATTGCTGAATTAAATTGGGATGAATACTTCGAAAACACCATAATGGGAGTGCGTGAATATTTGAGTAAAGAATCTCCCAAGACACTGCCAGCTGCCAGACGTAAAGATAAAATGTGAGCAACATTAATCAAACAACTGCGATATTTATTTCATTTATGTTTATTATTCAGTTTACTAGGTATCCATGTAGTTGTACAATTGGGCTTCTACTATGGATTATGGAAAATTTTTATGGCCTTATTTGGTATATCGAACGCGAAAGCAGCGCTCCTCTTACCGTTAGCCTATACTTTATTAAATCTTATTTGATTTTTTTTCTCTAGTATGCCTACATGTTTATATAAATATAAAAATCAATTTTCACAATTAAATTGCGTTTCTGTTTCAGTTTACTATTTCTGCTTTTGGGCAATTTCATCTAAAATTTGTTTATGTTTTACTTGGGCTCGTTTCTCTTTAAATGTTCTCTTTTTGTTGATTTTTATTTTTGGACGTCCGCAACCAGATTCGCACCAATCGCGTATTTCCTGAGTAATATTAATATGCGGAGGTATATGTATCTGTCTTATCATCCTTTCTCTAACCATAAATTGTTCAAAAGCGTGCTGCCTCTGTAGTCGATCTATAAAAACAGCTTCAATCAAATTTATATTCATATGACCGTCCGCGTTATCAATACGACCAGCAACCGAACACTCATTTCGTAAATCTATTAAAACTCCATGACCTTGCAGTATGATGGGCACACAATTTAGAGTATTTGCCTTAAGAAATATCTCTTTACGTGTAAATTTCTGCATTTATTTGTTTACTTTTCACAGGAAAGTCAAGAAGGGCGGTTAACTTATGAAATTGTACCACAGCTAAGGTAATACGATGTTGCCGTATTTGTAAAAGTTCTTCTTCTTATTGTAAAATTCATCAAGTCAACAACGGCTAAGGAAGGTTCAACGCGAATATGAAGCGCATATAGGAATCTTAAAAAATAAAAATTTCTGTTTTAACAAAGATAATATCATAAGTGAATATATCAAAACGCAAATTAATCTATTTTTTTTAATCAAAGAGATGTTTACCAACAAATTTAGATATGTATATGCATATGAAATTTACATATATATTCTACTTAAAAAAACAAAAAATTACATTTTGCTTAGATCCATGACAGGCGTTATCCTCAGGAAAAATCTCACATCTGCCACAAATAACGTTATAAAGTGAATAGTATAGCAGCAGGTATTTCCGTGAAGTGCAACAAAAGCCGCTCTTGCTTACTCGTAGATTTTTAAAAATTGAAAGAAAATACAAAAGAAAAGTCTACAGAAAATGAAGAAAAATAAATTTTATATTTCTCTGCAAGTTTGTAGAAAATAGCAAATAGTGAAGTAGCCCTATGAAAAAAATTTTTATATAATTTCTTGATTTTTTTATGAATTTATTTATTAATCAATTTCACCAGATTGCTAAAACATTACAATAGGGGTAAAAATTATTATATTGAATTAATATATTAGCAATTTTACTTCAATTTGCTTCTCTGAACACTACGTCGTAATTTACCTTTCAATTTATGTTTTATAAGTTAACAGCTCTTTTTTAACGCACTTTTGATGCTGGGGATTTTGTTCCTAGCTTTGCGTCAAAATACGAAATTTGGTGCAGTGAAATAATGACAGTTATACACAACCACGAATTTTATGACACTTGAACTATAATAATGCCTGAGTAAGGCTGTTAATTTATCGAGAGTGCGACGTGCGTAAACAAAAGGAAAAAAAGAGCAGAAAAAGGAAGTTTAATTATATTTTTACTAATAACATTAAAAGTATATAATTATGGAACAAGAGAAGACCGCCGCACAGAAATTAGTTGACCGTAAAGAGCGCCTAAGAAATTTACACAAAATGCGACAAGAAGCTCGTACACACAATCATCAGGAAGTAATAGCTGAAGATGCTCGGAAAAAGTTACCCAACAATTGGGAAGCCCGAAAACGTCAAGCCGATTGGATTATGGCTGATGAAAAAGCTCGTGAAGAGGCAAAAGCCGAAGGCAAGGATTATGATCGCCTAAAATTGTTGCAAATATCTGCAATTGATGCTGAAAGAATAGAACGCAAACAAAGAAAGAAGAATCCAGATGGTGGATTCGCCACTTTTGAAGCCCAGACAGCACGGCAGTACGCTCGTTTAGTAAAAAATATGCCTACACGTGACATGAAAAAATATGAAAAACAAAGACAGGATTTAGGAGAAGCATTTTATGGTGGTCCAAATACTGTACTTCACGGATTGGTTAAAGATTCGCCCGATGCCATTAACAATATGGTTAAAGATCTAGAACAGCAAATAGAGAAACGTAAAAAGTACTCCAGGAGACGCACTTACAATGACGACGCGGATGTGGACTTTATCAATGAAAGAAACAGTAAATTTAATAAGAAATTAGAGCGTTTCTACGGCGAACACACAGCTGAGATAAAGCAGAATCTGGAAAGAGGAACAGCAATTTAAGTTTTTAAATTAACTAATAAGATTTATTTGTATACTTTAGTCATTTAAGAAATATATGTACATAAAGCTAAAGAAAATTGAAATTCTCTAAAGATAATTTCTCAGCATCTTTGTTTATTTCGGCCTTTGATTCTTCGGAAATAATCCTTACTACAGTCTCGTCCATATCATCATTGGGATTATCATCTAATATGCAAAGTAAACCATCATCTTCATAAGTGGGGAAAAAATATTCTGGCTTATCCCATTGCTTTCGTTCACCGACACCATAATGTGCTTCCTTTTCCAAGTGTTGCAATAGTTCATTATTGTTTTTAAAACTTCTATTGCAAGTAACACAACGGTGTTGATAAGTCTGCCGGCGAACATAGTTAACTATCTTAATTCTTTGATAAAAGTTTAAACCTTTTAAACAGCTATCGAAATCCAAATTATGGTCTGCCAGCAAATGATGTCTAAACGTATTAAAATCTTTGCACTGTTCGATGCAATACAGGCAGGTTAAGGTTTGCAGAGACTCTGCGTTCCAATCAGACCAATCTGAATCACTGTCTTCACTGGCTTGGTTTTGCTTAAAGCTAACACATTCACTGTTTTTCGAAGAACATATCGCTTCTTTGTGTTGATTCTTATCAGCAGGCTTTTGTCTCGTTTTATGTGGATATGATAAATGTTTCGTGACATGCACTTGATTTACCCGATAATTCTCTAGGAAGTATTTATCGTATGATCTGTTGTTAGGATTAATACGTTTATGACCTTTTTTGCGCATATGTTCTTTGAGAGTGGCTCGATCTTTAAACTTTTTCTCGCAATACAAACATATCAATTTTTCCAAATTATTAGCAACCTTTGCTACCAACTCATCTATGAACACCAAATTTTCAGATTTGCCCAGTTGAAGGAAGTGCTTGCTAAATAAATGTTCTATGTAGGTTGATCTCAATCCTGATATGACATCGCGACAATATAAACATTCTCGTTGGAAAGTCCGATCTGTCAATTCGTGTTGATGTTGAGACAACACCTTTTCCAAATGTTTTTCTTTCAACTTATCTCTTAATTCACGATCCTTAGGAAGAATATCACTTAAGAGATAATATTTTTCATTTTTTGAATATGTGCCATCTGGTAGCTGATCCAATAACATGGTAGTACAATATTCCTCGAATTCGTGACATTTGAACTCCTTTTGCCAAAACTCCAGGTATTCTTCTAAAAGTGCTATTTCTTCCACATCGGCTATAACCAAACGGTGGGATAAGAACAAATGACCCAAATAATCTTCTTTCCCTAAAGGAAAACTGAAAATTATATTACACTTTAAGCAGCTAACGGGCTGAGATTGTTTTGAGATAGAAGGCTTTGTATAGTTGAACATTAAAATTGGGAAAGGATCACTTCTAAACAAATTTTTTCCATTCATATCCATTTTATCTTTTGATTAAAATGTGATCATGTTATGAATCCGCTTAGTGGTGAGAGTTACCCGACCAGATTTCGGATTTACGTCTAATTCAAATCCACCTATTTTAAATGAGTTCGTTTGCAATATTATTTATGTTAACTAAAAAATATAATCATGATAATGTAAAAGTGTGAGCCATTAGTGTTGCCTAGATATCAGTTTACGGTGTTAAGCGTAAATATGTTGGGATTTGATAAAAAGCTTACTTCCCATATGTTATAGGACAGTGTAAGCAAAAATAAAGAAACCAACGTAAACACAAACAACAACTTTGTAAAAAACAACATTAAGAAAATTAGTGGAAAAAAAAGCAAGTTTGTTAATTTATTAGCGATAGAGAAGATTGATTAGATATATCTAAATATATATAATATATATTTTTTTGCGTATCAATTGATCCATAATTCGTATACTATCACTCTCTAAAAAACAGTTTGATAGATATATTTCAATTTTAAAATAAATGTTCTTTATTGCTTGTCTCTCATTTCTTATAAAACGGGGCATAGTATAAACCCAAATTGCAAATCACATTAGTGTAAGGTAAACGTAAATTAGACAAATAATTTCAAATATTAATATGTTTTTATTGCTTCTGTGTTGTTTTTTTTTTGTTTTATTTGTATGATACATCCAAAACCATATGGTTTGTCAATTCACATTAAATTTGTAAAAAGTCGTCAAAGTTGAAGCCACAAGCCGAAAATGGGAATAACGCTTCATTGTGTGTTTTCCCTAAGTGATAACAATCAGATATGCAACGAGTAATTTTCCCGAGGAAAGTTTATTTTAAATGTCTGCAGAAAAGTAATTGTTTCTTGATTTTTTATAAAAGACTAAGAACTAAAAAAAAGTTATCTATTTTACCTGGGGTAAGAATCAAAAAAGAAACAAATATGATATTAAAATTATTGTACATTTCGATTCGGTTGAAATATGGAAAAATACATTTGGGAAATGGTGTGTAATCTTGACAAAACATCTCAATAAAGCTAAAATGAAAACTGAATCATAAATTTTGGCAAATTTATTATAACATTTTCGTCAATTCTAGTATTTTCATTAGATGAAATAAAACAAAATGTTTTACAGAATGAAACAGTCTTCAGAATTAGAAATTAAAATTCCTTAATGAATAACAAATTCCTAAATAAAAAATCCTGTTTTTTTTTTTTTTTTTTTGTTAATCAACAAGATTCATTTTCTGCTTGACTGTTGGCAATCATTATCAAAAGTGAACGATTGTTGCCTGTTGCTTATTCGGTATTAGGACGGTAGAAAAAAGGATTTAACGCCGTTATTTAGAAGGTATTTCATCATAAAAATTGTAATCAATAATATAAACGAAAACAGAAATAGAATGGTTATAAAAGTGCAAAAAAAAAAAGTTAAGTGAAGCCTTATACAAATAGTGTGATAAGCGAAGAAGAAAAAATTAATCACCCTTAAAAGCAAAAAAAAAAAAAAAGAAAAGAAAACGTCATAGCCAAAAGCTACTGCTGTAGAATAAAAAAGAAAGAGAGCAGTTTTAAAACATATTTCCCGTTAAAGAAATTTGTTCTTAACTAAGGTTAATATTTGAAATTAAAGTATTGAAAAGAATTTGCGAAGATTTTTTGTGGTAAGTTTCCTTTTTGTACTTCTTTTTATGCAATTTTCTTTGTTTTACATTTTCATCTAACGTTGCTCTTTGTTCATCTCTAAAATATTTATCGTTAAGGAAATCACCTGTTTTTTAGTATTTTCTTTATTTTCTTTATAGTAAATTGTATCTCTCCTTACAAATCCTACAGATACATTATAACACTGTATCTTCATTAAACTTAATACTCACTTGTTTCTCCTGAGACACCTTAACTAAATTTAATTTGCTCTCTTCTATGATTTGCAGTCTTTTTCACTTAAAATAGATATTTTCTGATAAATGTACTATTTCAATAAATATATATATCGAGATATGAAAAGTATGCATTATAAATATTTTATTGCGTTTTTCTCTGTTATTATGCATTTAGTGATTCTTATTTGATTTGCTATTGACGTTGGGAATTTCCCTTTCATTTTAGCTGATATATAATATTATTGTCACATCATTCAAAATTGCATTAAGTAGCGTTAAGGTTGATTTATGTGATTTAAGAAAGAGAAAAAAGTATTTTATGTTTCTTGTTTTATGCTTCTCCTATTTTAAGATAATCAAATGTCTTCCATTTAAGGGAAAGTAAATTCTTTTATATTTTAAAAGTGATGCGTTCGTATCTTTTCCACAATTTATCTCTAATACTATCCCAAGATTATCTAAATGGTTTGGATAACGCGCTCGAAAATGTCGTTCAAAATGTTATTTTCCGTTTAAAAGAGATGAGAGACGAGGAAGTGTAGGTGATTGTAAGCGTAAAATGACCTGGATGGTTTTTTTTTCCTTTCTATTTTTTAATTTTTTTTTTCTTTTGAGCTCGAAAAAATGTTTTCATCAAAAACGGATACTTCGTCAGATGAGCTTTGCATATACCGTATCGCATATGAGCCAAAAAAACTTATCGTGCTAGAAATGTAGCAATATAATGTAAACAATCTAAAAAGCGTACATAGAAGAATAACAATAAAGTGGATATTAATTTGTATTATTTATTATGCGCATCATAAAAAAATATTTTTGATCGATCTAAATAACGAGGTTGATGTTATCGTTTCTTCTAGCCAGTTTCTTGAAGTTGCAATTAAATTAGAAATGTGGTAAAGAAGAACAATACGTTAGTTACATCCCTAAAGATGAGCTAAATGCTTGGAATAGATCGAACGCCGCCTTTTCACGTACTGAAGAGATTCTGTTAGGTAAGAAAGGTTTAGAAAGAAAACCGAACTTGAACGGATAGCTAATATCAATTAAAACGATGTTGGTGAACTAGAGAATGTCTCATCCAACAATCACCATTTACCTTAGTAGAGTAGGCAAAGTGCCTAAGAGATCTAAATCTATACGAATTGTGACAGTTTCTGCAGAAGTCGTTTCAAGATAGGGCTAAAGTAATGCTATGTCAGTTGAAATGTCTTTGCTCTGTTATAACATTGACGAATGCTATTACATCTGGTCTGGTCCTAAAGAGGAATTTGCTGTTTTCTCACCCATGTTTGTGGATTTTTTTTCGTTATCTTGACGAATTTATTCTGTTAATAATTTTGTAGATTTAAAGATCACAGCAGGAACTCTAGTATCGAGTAAGATAAGTTGGTTACAATTACATGAGATGTTGCAATCCATCGCAAAAGCAGACCACGCATAGTTGCCCGGTTTCAGATTTTACGGTACGAGGAAGCAAGTAATGCTTCACCTACCTAATGAAGCTAACAATTCGATAGAAGCTTCTAGCTATTTGTACAAAGATATTCGTTTTTCAAGTTACTCGAGTTATTAAGGATACACTTAACAAGTAAGTGGTCGCTAGGCAAAAAGTGCTGTGCGGTGGTTAGTAAGACCAGTGTTTGTTTTCACTACGTAGGTGAGGATTCAGTTAGTCTTCTGTCGACTGTTTTATGCGGTGCATTTTACGTTCAACTGTTTTTCTTAATCTTTGAAATGGATAGACAAGAAATACATATCCGATTTGTATTACATGCAATTTTAAGAAGACAATAGCGCCTTGGTAACAGTTAGCAAAAAATGGGTTGCCTATGACAACATCGTCCGCAAAAGACAACGGTCGGATAAGGATCATCATCCTTACCAGACAGCGAATACCCATATCAAAGAGATTTTAATGCCTGTATGGTGGGATTGTCAAGGTATACTTAACTAATAACTCTTGAAATCAAATTTAATGATTACAGCGGATAAGTACGTCCAGTAGCTGTAAAGAGTGCAACAGAAACTCCATGAAAAGCGTCTTGCACTCGCCAATCGCAAATACATCTGTTTTTTGCACGGCGGTGCGCCGCATACAATAAGGGTCACTCAAGAAAAAATTCTTAAGCTTGTTTAAGTACACCCACCTTATACCCCGGACCTTGCTACACCCGCCTAACACCTCTTCTGTTCCTTACATAACTTTTTGAATGGAAAAGCCTTCAATTCTGAAGAGCAAGTCCATCAGGCTGTCGAATTTTTTCTTCCAGTCCAAACCAACCACATCTTACAGGAAAAAAATTGATAAACTGGCAGGAAGATGGGAGATCGTCCTACATAATATTAGCGATAATATAATAAAATAACGGTAATTACTTATTATTCGACCCAATAAATCGACTTTAGTAGCAATTTTTATGAGTGTTGACATTCTTCTCAGCAAATAAGGAATGAATTAAAAAATCAATGGAAGTGACGCTTTGTATTAGAGTGTCAACTAAGTCAACTCAATAGCATATTCAATGTGATGTGATAAGTGATTGAGAGAGATCTTCAAAATCAATATAAGGCAAAGTAAGTTCTCTCAACTGTTACAAAATAATTATTATTTGGAAAGAAATTTATATAAATATTATGACGTCAGCTTATTAGTTGATTAACTGACGTTCGGAATTCCTTAGAACGCCTTTTTCAAATGGTAATGGCGCGTGAGAAAAATTCACAAACACATAGTAGAACAATATAAACAGAATTTGCACATATTTCGTTTTCTTTTTTTTTTCTCATTTTCTTTTGTTTTCTTCTCATTTTCTTTTCTCTTTTTCTTTGCTTCATATTGATTGGTTTTATAAATAATTTATAAATAATTATTTGTTAAAAATTTTCTTGTTTTTTACTTATAATTGTTTTTTTTATTATTTATTTGTTGCCATCTATCTGCTCGAAGAGAGAATTTTAAAAGCAAGTGAAAGTTAGTGTTTAATTTAGCGGATATATAAACATTTTAAAAATAAGGTGTTTATACGTAAAAATATTATTTAAAAATACAATATATGCATATAAACATATGAACGTGTTGTTTCCGGTCTAGCACTCAATTCGCTATCGATTGCCAACATTAGTTTTGCTTGCTTTCGAGCACGTATATATATATATATATATATGGATTTATGTTTCTACTATATATCCTACGTAGATATGTTCATATCTATAATGTATATAGATATGGATGGTTATATAGAAGCATATATGTATGTACAGATAAACAGATATATGGTATTTAATAAATTTGAATCGATTCTTTATAATTTTATTTTATTTCATTTTTTTTCATTTATTTTAACATTATCTATTGGTAATGAAGCCTTTGAGGTTTTCTTTTATGTATTTAAGCAATACCAGGTGCAATTTTGTTATTTTGCCAAAGGTATACATATATTCGCACACATTATCCGCATTTAATTGTAATAGATAGACTCACGCTGTCGGCGGCCTCTCTGCCTTTATGTCTATCACATGCTATTCGATTTTTCGTCAAAGTAACCCATCAAATCTCATTATCAGTAAGCGAGAAATTTATTGTTTCGCTTAAACATGTTTGTGCATTTATTCGCTACAAAAATTCGCAGTAACACATTTGCAACTTCTCCATCCTTCCTGGATGTTGTAATGTACTTAATTAAATTGTACGTTATAATTAGCTTAAATTTGACGGGTAGTCACCTGCCCTTATCTGCACCAAAAATAGGGTGTTTTTCCTTAGCGATATAAAATGAAAAGATTTTTTTAATATACGGATGTTTTTACAGCATAAGTTTACAATTTTGAAACTATTAGATGTTTGAACTTGAAGAAAATCATTTATTGAAAAATATTGGTACAACCAAAATAATACTTTTCATCATTATCTACAACCTATTCATGTCGAGAGAACCAACCAAACCATTACGCTGCACCATACTAAACATGGGATAATCAGAAGGCGCCACTTGTAGTGAGTACGCTGGGCGTGGCAGAATGTTCCATTCGAGCTGCAAGAGAGTATCCTGGACAACTTTTGCAACAAGTAGCGAAAATAGCGTGTTCAGTCAATTGGTATGGTAGCCATTCTAGTCGCTATTGCTGGTCTGGTTTTTGCAACAATACAGGGATTATTTTATTCAATTGACATTGGTAGACGTCAGTTCTAATTGGTTTTAGGAGCTCGTAACACACTCTACCTTGTTGATCCCAAAATTTACACAGAAAAACATTATGGCCATGAACGCTCCACATCTCCTCGAAAAACCCACGACTTTTTGTGCTTGAGATTGCCGAAATCGATTCACTTTTCATCAGCAGTCACAATACGCCACCAAAAACTCTTCTTCTTTACCTGGCAATCAATGAAACTACCGTGTTGGAACGGTTCGAAATGGCATTTTCAGTTAATTCGTACGCTTAGCCATTTTCCCTCCTCATGAAGGGAAAGATGAGTAACTGTTGATTCATTAAAGGCTAAGCTATTTGAAAGTTTTTTGAGAATTTGAGCTGGGATTTCGTGCAATAAATCTTGCAATTCATTGTCTCTGAACTGTTTTGTCCTTCAGGGCGAAGGTCAAAATCATTGTTACGTGCGCTGGTATTTCATGTTTCTTTATCTTCTTTACCTGAAAAAGTAGCTGATCAAAATTTTTGCAAACACACAATATATGTAAAATTTCTCTTTTAGGAATTTTCGTAGATAAAAAATGGAGTTTTGACCGATCTCATAGAGAAGAAAGGGTTATAATTGTGAAATATATATAGCTAAAATAAAACGCTAAAAATTCTCTATGTATGCGATCCAAAATTCCGCAATAGGTCCGTCCATTGTATTGGGAAGTCGATTTGAAAACAAGTAAGAAAATTATATTTGGGTGTGGCCGAATCTTTTATGCCCTTAAAAAGATTAAAAAAGAAAAAAAAACGAAATTTTCATTTCTTACAGTGTCGGATGGAAATTTTTATCGTATGTTTAGTGTGTCGTAGTTTACGAGTAATGAGCAAAAGACCCGGAAAGTAAAGGTGTTCTCAATTTTTGTTGCATTATAGGCGTGTCCGGTTTGGGACTTTTTCAAATTTGTAAGCGATGTCTTCATTTTTGCGTACACGTGCACAGACAGGACAGCACGGATATACAGAGGAACGGACGTACTGACATACTTAGGTGCATTCCAAATTTTTTGTGACTTTTGAAGCTTGCTTTTCTGCTTTACAAATGTATTGAGAAAAAAATTAAATTTTGATACACTATAATATTGGGTAGGCGTCGTCGATCTTCCCTATAATAATTAAGTATGTCCGTCTGTCTGCCTCTCCATGTTCGCGTGAAGATAAGGGCGAAACAACCTACTGATTGATAAGCGCAATCAAGTTTAAATTCAAAAGTGGACATTACCTGTCTACAATAGTGAAGATTGCCGCAAAATACACAGTCGACTGCGGTATGGAAATAATTAACTCAAATATATACTATCCAATGCTATATAGAAATAAAATTATAATGGGTACATAGTTAGTATGTGACATTTCAGTTTATAATACATTTCAGAATGTTTCAGAAATTGTAGGAAAATTTTGAATTCAAAAATACTGCATATGGACGATATTTATTAGACTGCTTTTTTTACTCATATATTGTCTTTACTTTATTTTTGAATCAATTTGATGTACATGCATATATATAAATATCATTCGCATATTCGCAAGTATATGCAACAATTCTTTTTTGGTCCCCATCATACATTGCGTCTGTGCTTAATTATATCGCGGGAAAGTGTCGCATATGGAATAAAAATTGAAATTTGTATCGAGAAAGTGTTGTTACGAAAATCACCCGATTACTCATTTAACACTCACTTGATTTTTACGAAAATGATATTTCCTAGGATTATTGCAAAGTAAGAAAAGCAAAATTAGATATTAAATGGCGGGCGCCTTAGCGGTAGCTAGCGATTGACGAAAAGGTTAGTAAAACTATCAGAATGAAATCTGGTATGGATTGAGAGACTTGTTTTCAAGAGGACTTGCTAAAGGCCAAGTGGCCTTTGAAGAGAAGAGTTGATCAAGTGTTTGAAGTGTGGAGAGTTATTTATAAAGTACGAAGACTGTCGGCTCTGTAAGCAAATTCATTCTAAGCTCTATAAAAAAATTTCTGTAAATAGTTTTCCAATTTTGTAAATAAAGTCTACGCTGCCCACAATCCGGCGCTACGAATCTAGTGTGAGAAATATAAAACAAGGGCAAGTACAACAAAAAGCAAAAAAGGTATTTTCCATATCAGTAGTCATTCCAGGCCCCAAAGCTAGTCTTGAACACGTTAAAACGTATGCTAGAGATAAGAAGAGGGCGCGGTAAGCGAAAGCGCAGATCGATTTCATTAGCAACGAATCGATCCCCAACGTGCTTTCTTTTCTTGTTGGTCAAATCCGACTTTTTTCAAAGAACTGTTTCACCTAAGGTAACAAGACATATGCCCTACAGACCTCCAAGCTACAAAACCACATATGACGGAGAGAGAGAGAGGAATGAAAGAAGATTTTCAAATTCTTCTTATTTTTCTGTTTTGAAAATGATCAGTCACAACGATCGGTTGTTATTTTAATATTGAACTTACCTTCTTAATATTGGAGAATTAATGCTGGATGGATAATGTTGGATACTTGCTATATATTTTGTCCGTAATAGTTGCTCATTATCTCGTTACGGCTTTTATGCATACACGCAATATCGAGATCATAATTTATTGAAAGACATTTCCCCTTTCCACACAAGTTCATAACACCTACTGATTTGGTATGAAATTCAGTAGAGAATTGAAATGAGCCCACATTTGAAAAATTAAAAAAAAGAAATTATAGTCAACTGAATCTGTTGATACCTACCAGTTGTTGGTTTTGTTGTTCTTTTCCTATAGACTGCACAATGCATAATAGATTTATTAGAGAGCTGGAAACATATATAGAGAATAAGCGCTCGTAATAACGATGAAGACCTAGAATCAATGTAGTAAGGACCGTCCCTCTGACTGTTTGTATGATACGATGCGCACATCAAGGAGCTTGAGAGTAATGTATGCATCCTTTCTGATCGTTTGCTCTTAAAAGTGGGCCCGCAAAGTTGATTCTTCATTATTTTAGATTAAGTTACTTTATTTACGTGGCGTTGGGGGTTGCAACATTTTGAAACCTTATTTTACAATGCGTACTTCAAGAAGCTTGTTGAGACCGATAGCTTGAAAATGCGGCAACAAGTTGCTCCTCTAACTTATTTTACCTTAAATTACCCTGCCTAGGTTTGCTCTTAAAAGTACGGCAACAGAGTTGCTCCTCTAGTTTATTTTACCTTAAGTTACCTTGTCTAGGTTATCTGAAGCGTAGGTTGTAAGGGGCTAATTTTCAGAAAAATTAATTAAAATCTCGAAGGCGTTGAGCATCAGAGTAAACGGTCTGAGCCGTTTGGTATTTTTGATTTTATTGATTTTGTTTTTTTTTTTTTTTCTTTATTTCTTTCATATCCTATTAAGCATCAATTTAGTTGGGTGGGTGCCGTGTTGTAGGCAAAAGAAAAATTGTTTTTCATTCAAAGCTTATTATTTATTGTGTATTTAAGAAATTGTTAAATACATTATTTTTATTAAATTTTGACTACTTTGTATAGCGGTATATGCCTTAAAATAGCGACCACCTTTTATGCTTACACATGGCCGAAAACATTTTTATTGAATTTTTGGCAACATGCGTTGCGAATGGATTGAAACGAAAACAGTCGTTTTTTTTTTTTATTATTTATTTATTTGTTAATTTTTTTTTTTTAAATGTGCTTCTTCTTTCTCACACAACATTTCTCTCTTCGCCTGCCACATAACTCATAATCTGCAAATACGATTTCATTTTAATTCTTTTGACGTAAATCTCTCCCCCGTTGTACGATACGGTAAAAAGCAAGTAAACGAAAGAAAGAAAGTAGAGACAATACTTGCCGACAGCATGATTCTTGCTAATTGTGAAGGTTGTTTGTTTACGTATATATTTGTATATAGCCGAGTATCTTTTTGTATATCGAAATTGTATAAGTGGGCATAAACAATCTTCTGTAACAGCTTTATGGTCAGTTTTTAATGGTTTCTTTTTAATTATTATTATTATTATTATTATTATTTTTTTTTGTTTTTTTTTTATGTTTTTTATTTAACGTTAGGATTATATGATATACAAAACAAGCTAAGCAAAAGCTAAATTTATCTAAAATTGAGCAAATGAAATAAATATATTAAAATCGTTGAAAAATATTTTTGTTTTTTTTTTTATATATCGCTTGAGGCATCCCTCACAGATTTAGTACAATATATATAAATATTCCTAAAAGAAATCCAAAAAAATCATTGATCTTCTCAACTTTATTAAAGGCCCCTAAGAATTAGATTTTTGATACGTATGAATAGACTAATAATCATAGAATTTTATAGATTGATTTCGATATTCTAATTGACAATGGGTCATATAAAAAATCTCCGCGGTTTTTTCCGCGACTTCGAGCTTCTCTTTGCAGCCTGCTCTTTTCATATGATTCCAAACAATCATGTGGTTGATGAATAGTGCCTCTGCTATTTCCTGACAGCTTGTGTGCCTGTCCTGTTTACCAGTGGTAAATTATCATCGACCAGGGCGGTGTGCATCTTTGAGATTAAAATTTCCGGAACGGAATCGAGCCAATCACTGCTATATGTTTCGTTCATTTCAGTCGCTCAACGTTCACATCACGAATTTTTTTTTGCAGCTTTTGCTGCATGTTTTTAGTAAGAAAAAGAGAGGCAATAAGGTGAAGTGCTGTTCGATATGTAGGTATTATTACCATCCCGCGGAGACTTGTTATATATCACAACATAAAATGTAATCTTCGGCAAGCAAAATTAATTTGATTGTGATGTTCACTTTAATGAGAAATAGTATAAGATCTGATTCGGGTAAATTTTGTTTCTAAAGATTTGATAAAACGAGTATATCTTCTGGGATGAGTGAAAAAATCGTCAAATTAATGTTACTTGTAACAAATTCTTTCATTGCCGTTGTGTGTCTGTATAATTTTTTAGTCTCTTATTATACTTACTATGTTAGTCTTCGGTATGTTTAGTGCATTTTCATGTAGCATTTGCGATATGTTAACTGTAAATGTTTACATATTCGGAATATTTGTACGATTGTATATGTGAGGAGAGTTTTAGGTTATACTTCTGCGAAGAAACACATTCATGCTCAGCAATTAACTCGTACAGTACTGCCATACGTCAAATATTTTTTCTAATCAGAAATTTTAACAAATTTTTGTTTTTTTGCTTTTGTGCACGTGTAGAGTATCCTACGCTAGTTATTATTCGACTTTTATGAACGATACAAGAACAATATATTTTAATAAGGGTATAAGAGATATTTTTATATAGATTTATTCTCGTGATATAAATGAATATTGGCGGCGCTGTGGTCTCAAATTTGAGTATCTTCTGATAGCCAGTTGGTTCGAAGAGCGGAATTTAAATTCTTTTAGCTTGTTTCAAGGTCCATGAGAAGTTCACAGAAGCGTATTCCGTTCCCTAAGAGGTGGAATGCCTCCAAATCCAATCATGTTGTCACCATAACTACTTAACAGACTAATGTTTACTAGCGTTTACAGAGCTCTGTTAAGAGAGATTGTTAAATCGAATTTATTTTCACACCTTTGATTTTAATAATTTAAACTTATTTAGAAAGTGGGCAGAACGAATATATTTTCAAAAATCTTTTATAATTTTGATTCTTGTGAGCTGCAAGAAGCTTACAAAAGTCGTACGGCATTTGAAAGTGAAAGGCACGATGACGTTAACTTTGCAGCATTTTAAGAGAAGTAATTCTCAACCCACTTTGAGAATGTGTACAAAAATTCGCCTGTTCACCTGGGGCTCGCTATAAACCTTTGGTTTAATTTAGGGTATAAAAATATTAATTTTCTGAAAAATTCGTGAATTTAGATGTGAGCCTTCCACACTAAACATAATGAGATCGCGCTTGTATTCTTTAAAAAATTCATAAATTAAATAGATCGGAATATAAGCGATAAGCAAATCGGTCATCGGACACTGCCCCATAAAATATTGTGCCTAAGCATAATATCCACATTGAAAATTTCCTTCAATTGTTCCCGAGTTACAGGGTTTTTTTATGACTACACTTATGGTATTTTCAAAACAGTGAAGAAATCCGTATTTCGCTTGTAGACAAAATGCTGGCTTTTGAAAAATGCCGTTCAAAATTTAAAAAAGTCTTATGGCAACTCTTTTCATCTTTTCGAAGGTGATACGTTGTATTTAAATCAGGTCGTAAGCGCCCAAAGGTGTGGTCTTGCCAGAAAGAATAAAAAAAAAACGTAAAAATTATGCTTGATTATAAAAAGGTGAAGTTGCAACAGGTGTCTAACATGCTATCAAAAGGCAGTTTATGTGTTATCTTGCATGAATACTTGACCAAGAACAGAAAAGAGGAATTACCTTGTCACAAGCCGATGGCTACAATAGCAAAAGTGCATCAACTGCTGTTCGAATGGTTGACCAAAACACTATTCTAAATTCTCCAAATCTACCACTAAGTAGAAATGCTTGCATATTTCAAGGAATTACTTCAGATAAAAATAATTAGGTCAAATAATGACGTGATTGCGGCAACTGTAGCATGTTTCCACAATCTTGACTAATCGTTCTATTAAAATGCATCGAGATGCCAAGGAAGCATTGGATTGATTGCATTACGAATCGAATTTAGCAAGAAAAAAAAAAGAAAAAGTTTTTCCTTATGAAATCCCGGAAATTACTGATCACTGTAGTATTACTGAGAAAATCTTTACTCGTCTTCCTAACTATCTACGAGTCGGATCTAATGTGTACATTTCAAGCATGTCAAAACATTTTTTTTTTTTCATATTATTAGCGCAGACAACTACCGCTAACTTGCTTGAAATTCTTTAAATTTTCATTTGTACACACCCACCCACACATTTTAGTGAAATTCGACCCTAAATTTTTGAAATGAAACTTATGAGTACTTTCTCAATGTGTTTACATTTATGATATTTTCAAAGAAACATATTGTTACGAAAATCCCAAATTCAGCTAAATGTCAGCTAAGTAATTTTCGTAAGAATAAATTCCCTAAAGAAGGGAAAACCAAATGAGCATTCGCAGGCGCCTCATGCAGCTGCAGGCCGATGGAAACGATTAGAGGAAAAACCAGGCTGGGATTAGACCATAACCATAAATTTAGGTATAGTAACATTCTTGTAAAATTGTATATAAATCAAATATTTGTGAAAAGTAGAGTTAGTCTGGCAAGAACGTAGAAGTTGAGAGTACGGCCAAAATAGGTTGTAAATAAATATTCCTACTGTTGCGAAAGACAAAGTAGTAAAATAAAAGAACTTTGAAGTGCATTTCTCTTGAATAAAATATCCACGATCCAGTGATACGGACTGTATCTTGTAAAAAGCGAATTTCATAACAATATTTATACAACGTCAGATGTTGCCCGATTTCCAATATATAATCGCTTCTAGAGTGAGTTTAAAAATTCAGATAAAAAGCCGAACTTTGAAACATGTCAAGTTTGAAAACATGTTAATACTCTCCTTAGAAATTCACGGCAATCGGAGCAATAGGATATTTTATTGCCAGATAGATTAATTATATAGCGTATCGCACATCTCGTACATATATTTAAACGAATTCTCGGCTAGTTTGTCTGCACTTTGTAGGTTATTTTATCAATCTGCTGAGCTTCATTTAAAATAAATATTTTCATCTCATCGTCAAGACGATTAAACGTTCAACAGTCACATGTAAATGTGTGGGCATTGGTGAGCCGGTTGAGATCACTTCAAATGACGAAAATTCCACGAAATTTTTGATTTTTTTTTCGAAATTCTTTTAGTCTTGCTGCTGGGGGATGATAGCGTAAGATTTAGACCTATTTTTAGATTTAATCTCTCTCAATAAGATATTCGAGGGTTCTTTCAGCTTTTTTGCAATTAGAAATTGGTCTATGAAAATCTTTCAGATTTTTCGTCTAATGTGGACGTTTCAGACTTCATCTGTTTGAGTAGAAATTCAATAGCAACTAGACAACCAGAAAAGATAGATTGTCAAAGGGTTTTCTAAGAATAATTTCTATAGGAGTTACAATCCCCAATCTTAGAGCGATAGAAATGACATATTAAATTATGCAGAACGGAGAAATACCGATAGTTTTTCAAAAATGATAAAACGTGTAATTTGGAATTATTAAAGGAATTAACTAAAAAAATAAAGGATGAAGTATAAAAGGATTGTAAAGATAAATTCGAATTTAACTAGCAAAGATACCTACCATCTGTCTTAGCAGAGCTCCGTAAACAGTCTAACAAAACACTGTTAAGTAGTTAGGATTGAGATACAGTTGGATTTGGAAGCCTCTTATATTCGAATTGGTAAGTGAAAAATATCTTTTTGAAAACCTCGTGAGACAACCTAGACAAATTCAAATTTTGCTTTTAGAAACCATTTTTTACTATCCTTTTGAAATTTGGTACGTTAACAAAAAAGTTGCCCGGCTAGAAGAAATATCTTTCTATATGGAAATATCTTTCGGATGAGCTAAAGAAATTCAAAATTGTGGGTCGTCCATTAGAAATCCTTGGCCGGAGGTAACCATGGACAGGGGAGGGTGAAGAATGGCCCAGGGACTGCTATCTGCCCGTTCGGTAACTAGCTTTCGTTTGCCCTTTTACTCTTGTGAGGCTAGAGTACGTGTATTTCTTTTAGATGTAACCGAAACGGACAAATATCCCCCGAACTAACTAGCTCAGCAATGACACATGCGTCCGAGTCTACAACCTCCGAGGTAACACTTAAGTGCAGTCCTAAAAACAAAGGTCGAAATTCTGTGCTCAGGCAGACTGTGCGGACGTATAGACACATGCTAATGTTACATAACGTTTGGTACTAATCTTTTAGCCACACCTTAGCGGCTTTTAACAATCAACTAAAACAATTAACAATCTTCTGCTCACACCAAGCAAAGAATATTGTTTTCGCGCAAGTGCAGTGCACTCTTGTCCTAAACGTAAAAGATATATATCTACAACCTCCGATTCTCTTTAAGTGTCACTTGAGATTGACCCTAATAGAGTGCATACTTCGATATTCAGACAGATAAGGAGAATTTGACAGGCAAACAGTTACTTAAAAGTTTTCATATAGATTGAGATGGTGTAAGAGAATCTAGGCAACATTTTCTAATTCCTACTCTCTAGTTCCTAAGAGCAGAATTTTGAATTTGCTTAGCTTGTTTGAAAGGCATTTTCATAGAGATTCGGGAGGTGTCCGAAAAGATATTTTACGGGTTCTAGGCTTCCAAATCCTAACTACTTGACAGAGTCCTGTTGTAGGTTGTTTACGGATCTCTGTTACAACAGATGGTAGGTATCCTTGCTAGATAAATTCGAATTTATCTTTTATCTCACCCTTGACATATAACATATTCACATATAATCGATATGAAAGTATTAAAGTGGAGGTGAAAAAAATTTTGTATAAAAATGCTGTGCTGCGAACACACCCCCACAATTGAAAGAAGACAGCTGTTCATTCAGTCTGTCTACCTTACAAGAATTTAATTGATTTTAAATCGGTGAACGTGCTGGGGTAACAAGAGCATCGAAAACATCTCCTTATCAACGTTTTTATGGTCTTGGTTTATTTATTTGCCTTTACTTTTGCAAACGTTTGCATGCCTATGCCAGCAAAGACAAACATTAAATGTTAATTATTCAAATATTCTCTTAGTTTCCTAAGAGCGTTTAAAACGTTAACAACGACGCGCCAAATAATTTAAACAATTATAAAGTTTCGTCTTTTTTTTTATTTTTTATTTTGTTTTTACTTTGCAATAAAACAGATGTGCAAGTAAAGCTGCTTTATGTGTTAAATTTCATTACATTCTATTAGACAGTGGACATTGATCGACGATTGTTCCTAGAAAAAAAAAAAAATAAAAAAATAAAAAAATTAATCTAAATAAAAAGTTTTGTATTCGACGTCATTAGTTACTTAGTTTAACACTTACATTTGTTCTAATCTTATCGATTGATAGCGGAATATTTGAAGTGCTCCTCCTTAACAACTTTGATGCAATATTGACTTTTAAAAATAGAAAAATAAAAAAAACAAAAAAATTTTTATTTCACATACATACACTAAACTTACACACATATCGTTTGCCTATTATTATGAGATAGAAAAAAATGTAAGTTTTGCTCTTTTTTTTCTTTTTTTTTTTTTTTCTGTTATATTGAAAATAATATAAACATTTCCATTGGGATCTATATAATAAAAACAAAAATTTCCCATTTATGCATCAAATGTGCTGAAAGTATTAAAATGTATTTACGTTCAAATATTTGTTTGCTTTTCAGTTCGTATAAATGCTTGAAATTGTTTAGAATTTTTCCAAATATTTCATTTCGCATGCAGATGTAAAACGAACAAATTGCTAAGGATCGACGACTATTCTTTTCGATAAGTGCATACTCGCGCACTTATTGTTAGATGATTCTGAATATGTGTAGGATTTGCTTTCTCTTCGTGCTAAACTATAACATTTCATGGAAATGACATTAAATTTTGCCAATTTGTGCCAGAAATATGCCGCAAGCTAATCCGTAGAATGATCGGGTCTTGAGAAGGAGAAATTATCGATAAATTAGGCTTAGTATTGAATTGAATCGGCACTGAAATTGAACCAACTTTAAATTAAAATTGGATTAACATTGAAATTAAAATGATTTTGAAATGAAATCGCATTGAAATCGAATTTCGACATTGCATTGATTCATATTGACCGGATTTTGAAATTAAATCGAATTAAAATTGGATCGAAATGGAATTGAAATTGAATTGGTATTTCAAATCGATAATGAAATGAAATTGAATTGACATCCAATTGAAATTGAATTGAAACTAGCATTGAAATTAAACGATTTTGAATGAAATTGAATT
>NW_023998423.1:12310354-12319241 GCF_014805625.2 Glossina fuscipes | reverse complement strand
AATGAAATGGCAAAAGAAAGAAATTAAAAAGCATCTAACCACATATAATTAAAAAGAAAAGAAAACAATGTAGGCTGCTCTTATGAAAAAAACTTTACATCATGTTGATATTGTTTTTCTCAATTTTGGCCTCTACGACCTAAAACAGTCGCGCAAAAAAAAAAAAGGAAAATACCAGAAATGCAGCAAAGATCAATACGAAGACAGGCACGAACATTATCGGTTATCGAAGATTGTGAGGTTGTGGAAATAGGTTAGTTTTATCAATAATAAAGAGGGCTCACAAGATGTAAGTAAGAAGAAGAGAAGAAGATTCTAGATAAAGGATATTTTTTCACCTTACCATTATTCCCTCTTTTTTGAAAATCGAATCCTTTTCGATTGCCTTTGTTCTTTTATTAGAACAAGGCGATACTGTGTTGAGTCCAGAGAAATCTACCCCTCCTTAAATGATGCAGTTGTCGTTACATAGCTCAATGCATATACTTCTTCATCACCTTTGACAAGGGATGTCTCTACAAATAACTATATCCATCACTGCAGAGTACATACAATTGACATATCAGGCTTTTTAAAGAAATTTTTCAAATGATGAAAAATTTTGAACGCCCTCCGTAACGCTTATAAATAATTGTTTAGCAAAAATTGTAAAACTGTTTTTCGTAGAATTTTTAGTTTTTATTTTACGTTGAGGAAATGTATTACAATTTCCTAAATTACAAACACATATATAAAGGGATTTGTTTCAATTATATTAATATTATCTTCTTCTCTTGATATGAAGCATTATTGTTGTTATTGCCGCGTCATAAATATTTTTAAATTCAGTTGTCATTTATTTTCATATGTGTTTTTTCTCTTCTGGGTACAAATGAAAATTCTTTACACATTAATGATTAGTGTTTTTTTTTTTATTTTTTTATTCTAAATTCGAAAAACAAGACGATTTGCTTAACAGGAAATCTTTTTAATGCGGATTTTCGCACGAACATATATATATATATATGTGGTTGAAAGTAAATTGCCATATTAGGAAAGGGGAAATCAATTTTTATACCCATCACCGAGAGACGAGGGGTATACTTATTTTGTCAGAATATTTGCAACGCCCAGAACGAAGCATCGGAGATCCCACAAAGTATATACATATATAGTCTCGATCGTCTGCGCAACTGTGTAGTATCTTTGATAAAGAAAATTTACACATCACCTACACATTTGCAAAAAATTTTGGAAGTGATTCAAACATTTCCAAGGAGATGCCTATAACGCCCACACACACGTATATGCGAGAGATATTTTTATTTTGCAAATAGAAAATAACGACCGTGTCCACTCCGTATTATAGAGGATAAAAATTTAGTTGTTTTACTTTTTTTTGGATTACGATGATGGGTATAATGGATTCGGTCAAAAGTGGATATAATTTTCTTATCTATTTCCATTCAACTGATGTTCAAAAAAGACGAAAATTTCATTTTAACCATTTTCACTCCTATGTCGAGTATGATTTGCGATCACATCTCTCTTACACTAATCCAGCAAATTAATTTGTTAATTATGTACGTTTTCTCATTTATTTACTGTTTAAGGTTAAGAAATAACATTCTAGCGTTAGTGATAGGGAAAAAAAATGTAATTAGAAGTGCAAAGCTTTGAAACTTGCTTTACTTGTTCAATGTAGTCATAGGAAGATTTAACATTTTTCTGAATGAGATAAATGTGAGTGACCGTGAACCATTTAATCATAAATTTTGTGGATTTTCTTCTTAAAAGCTATGTATTTATGAAGTGAGAAATGAAGATAAAAAGTCGGGATAAGCAGTAAAATTTAAAGCTTTAAGATCTCTAAGACCTCTATAACTATTGAACAAATGCAACGTATGCAGGTGTGTTTCTACATAAAATAAGCATTCAATAGTCGATGGTGTTTATCCACGTAGCACATGTAAGTCACTGCATAAGTATTTTAGTTTGCAAAATTATTTCATCATAAACTGGATTCCATAAAAGACAAGAAGATGAACTCACTTTGATCAAATCTTTAATTCATCTATCAACAACAAAAACTATCGCCAAAGCAATGGAAGCATTAATTAGTCTATGAAATGTAGTGGAAATGCCGTGAAATTTGGAAAGTCATTCAGGACGCGAGCACTGTGGTGTAGAAAGCATTAGTCTAATGGAACTATATATGAAATGTAGTGGAAATGCCATGAAGTTTGGAAAGTGTTTGAGGATACAAGCATAACGACGAAGATTAACATTCGCCATAGGTATAGCGCATTGGTCTATAGCAACTATATATGAAATGTAATAAAAATGCCATGAAGTTTGGTTTTTCGTTTTGGATACGAGCACTATGTTATAAACTAACACTCGCTATACGTTCCAAGTTAAGCTTTATTACGATTTATTGTAGCCGTGGTGCTTACAGAACCTTCCTTCTTCAATGCTTCTTCTTCAATTTTCCCACTTAGTGTTTGTGACTTTGAGTTTTTTGAAGTGCGACACACATAGTTGAACGAATTTTGATCTCTACTCTCTAGGATAGCCTTTGTGAGATTGCCAAGCGCAATTTGTTGAAAGATTACGACAGCAAATATTCCACACAAAATTTATAACATGGTATACTTTTATCATTTCATATATAAAGTTTACTAACGGCGCACAATCCAACACACTTTACGCAAATACATGAAGAGCTTTTTTTTAAATAAATGTTTTATTCAATATTTATGATATGCTTTTTTAGGTTTGTGATTTTATTAAATGATGGCCAAAAATGGCGGCTAAACCACCAAAGCCGCCAGGAAATCTAATGAAATTTGTATCCACCCCGAATAACAATAATAACAATAGTAATAGCAATAGTGATACCAACGAAAACAATTTACAATCACCAGCGTTGAGTGTGGCCGGTGAAAGTAAAAGTTGTGCTCTTCAACCATCGAAAGTTGCGACAAATTGCAATTGTCGAAATATCGCCATTATGCACTTATTTCATGAAATGAAACAAGAGTTCCCCACACTTCCCGATACCGTTGTGGCGCAATGTGTGAACGAGAATTGCCATCAACGAGAAAATTGCATTCAAATGTTACGGCAGGAATTGGAATTAAATCCGATTCCGGCGCAAACATATCCAGCCAAAGTTTTACATCCGTCCATCGCTAACAGTACAACGACGTCAGCGCATAGTCCGTCAAGACCTGTAGTGCAACAAAAACCGCAGACTTTGCAAAAACCGCCCGTAAAACCATTAAAACCGATAAGACCTGCTCCTCTGCAACCATCATTTCCTCCACCACCGCCACCACCATCGCTGCCATTAAAAAAACCCCCCAAAAATGTACAGATAACCAAAAATAAAGTAGATAAAGAGAAAGCTTTAAAAGCTACCAATAATCACGGTAATGATAATATTGCATCAGCTGACATAAAAGATGGTCAGACTAACTTAAGTATAAATGTTGGATCGCCGAGCAAAATATTGGATTTTGTTAGCAATCAGGATTGCCCCGCAACGGGTGCTAACCCAATGGAGGAATTACCTGTGCCGCCGCGGATAAGACCGACAACTTTGAACTTAAACAGCGACCAGCAACAATTACGGCAGCAGCAGGAACAACGTCAATTATTAAATATACAATTACAGCAGCAATTTCAACAACAACGTCATAAAAACTTGCAGCCATCAATCAACAACGGAAGACCCTTGCGTAAAGCTCCTCTACCCCCTATAGCACCCAAACCGTCAAACATCAGTAATAATATCAAGCAATTTCATCAACACCCACTTATAAACAACAATGGCAATGTATCGTTAAATCTTAACAGTCCACTATCCGAGACAGAACTCTCTGTAAATGTATCTTTATCAACGCCATCCCCGACACCGCCTCCAACACAACAAACTACGCCAACTCACCACCAGCGACAACTAAGCGCAAACAAATCGCCTATACGACATCGTTCAGTCATTAATGTGCAGCCAGAGCCACCGTACTCGCGTGACTTTTTTGTTACTACCTCCGCAACAACAGCCAACACTAAAACACCAATTAACTCGGATTGCATTGGTAATAGTGCGGACTGTTTTATACATACTCCGAGAAGTTTTACTTCTGTTAATCTAACATTACGTCAGCCTACTGTAAGCGGCGAGAGTGAAAGTAACACTGTACCGCAACCCTCCACCATTGATATATCTGCGGGTCCTGGTTTGTCGGGTTCCACCGGTAGTGGCCTCACTTATTCTAGTACATCCTACGATGCTAGGCGTCGATGTCAAAAGAATTTCCACATCACTGTGACGGACGAAGGAAGCGTTTTTCGGGCAAGTCGATTAAGTCCTCGAACACCTCAAAATCAGGTAAATATTATTTAGGATCAACTTATTGTTAACGCTATCGTTACTAATGTCAATTATGTATTTGATGAACAGCAGCAATTACAGCAACAACAACACTTATTGCAACAACAACAACAACAAGAACAGCACCAGCAATTTCACAATTGTTCGGTTAACAAGAAAAAAAGCGAAGAAAACCGTGGTGACATCCAAAGAAGCGAAGAAATGTGCCAACCACCACAACAAGCAGAAGATGGTGAGTTAGTCGTCTTATACGCTTTGCTCACATGATTTGTGCGATTAAAAAAAAAAAGCATTTCTTACAAAACCTTCCAAATGAAATCAAACTTGCACAAGTTACAAAATATTTTAATAATGGCGTGACAACAACACTTTGTCGACCAGATTATGTTTTTGAGGGACTTATAACCGTGGAGTTACCATCACCTGAGAAGTCTTGTAGGTGAAATTCCAGATTTTCTTATTAAAAGTTTTCAACAGTGGACTATGAAAGGACGTACGGACTACACTTGTTCAGATCCTTACCGTGATAATTTGTAGATTACTTTGTCCTAACAGGGCAGCGAATCACATTCCCTATTTATTTAAGTGTTTCTAGACGACATTAATTAGTTATCTTTGTACACTTTTTCCTATCGATATAGATGTCGATTGAACAAAATCAATGCATCTTGTCTCGCATCCGTGTTGTCAAGTGTCGCGACAGTCAGAGAGAAGTCAGAAAAATTTTTTTGTTACAATTGTATACTGAATTCGTGTGAAGGTATGCAACAACTAGAAGAACTTGAGATAGATATACCTTTTATTATACCGATCAATTCAAAATCAGTTTCATAATTGCCATAAAGATGTCTATCCGTTTGTCCGCCTTTATTTTTTTATTGAGGCCAACGTGTTTTGGCCCAAGGTCCAGCGATTTTTTATTTTCTTTTACTTTTTCGTTCATTTCCGTTCATATACCGCTGTATTTTGAAAAGTCCTTAAGATAATAAGTGTAGCAAACAATCCTTAATCGATTAAAAACCAACGGGTTAAAGACGGTCGTGATCAGCCTACACGCATGCCCACAGTAGACTATAAGCTAAGACAGCCTCGAGAAGACACCGACAGTCTTTTTATATTTTCATCTATAACTCCTAGATGATAATTGTGAAGATGTTTTGGAAAGCAAAAGTAATTCCGATCGGTTTGCTATTACGTACGCGCATAGTCAAGGAAAAAATATCAATTCCAATTGATTTTTTATTTAATCCAATCAATTAAAATTAATTTTCTAATCTATTTGTACTCGGATGAAGAACATTTTAACATTTATTAAAATAAATTGAATATAAATTGAAATTAAAATTGAAGGCTAAAGTTTGACCTTTTGGTGAACCAGAGCTATGCTAACATACATCTGAGTTGCGTCAGCTATCTGCTTTTTTGCGACTTTGGCGATTTGTCAAAGAAAGGGATGAAAATGATCCCTTTTGTTAGAAGCACTTATTATTAATCGAAAACTAGTCCAGGTAGAAAAAAAAGGTTTACAGATGTTTTCATATGAGCCAAAAGTTACCCACAAATTTCGGAGCATTCCATGCGTTATAACCGCAATTGTGTTGTTCTCATATTGTAAGAAAGATATTTTCTTTTAAATTTATAAATTCTTTTTAGTCTTACAATTCATTTCTTTAATCTAAATAAATCATAAATGTAATAATAAATAAATTCATAGATTTCCTTGCTGAGGTTTTGCAACGGCAAAAGAAGAAACGTGATAAGTTGGCGGCCGTGTTACGTGAGAATAAGAGACGTTTAAATCAAGTGAAAGAAGAAATCAATGTATTAACTGAACCGGTTGAGCCAGGATTCTCTGAAATGCTTGAAAACGACGTAAAAAGGTTAAGAATAGAGTGTCAGGCAATGCTCAATGAAATTGAAAATGTGCGACGATGTAAGTTTGTTTGTTTGTGATGCAAAATTAAAACTTAAAATTTGAAATTTGCCTAAAATGTTTCGTTAAAGGTTCGGGTGATAATAATTCTTACTTCTCACAACATCAACAACTATCAACACAATCTCAATCATTCCCTCGACAAAGATTCAATAGACCCCCCGCAACACGGCCACAATCGCCATCCCATCAGACTAGTCTAGATTTTATACAACATCACAGTAGCACTTCAACATCCCGCCCATCTGCTCAACATCACAACCATAACCATATGTCAAGTGCAATCGGTAGTCAATCGATATTATTGCCAGAAACACACCAATGTTTTCATCATAGTCCTTACTTACATGATGAAGAAATTTATTCTGATTCTGAAGCAACCGGGGGTGCCGATGATGACGATGACGAAGATGAACAACTAGAACAATGGGCATGCGATATGTGTACATTCCGCAACCATGCACTGCTAAATATATGTGAAAGCTGTGAAAGTGTTAGAATATTGCCTGGTACGCTGACAAATTTCTCACGTCCAATAACTAATGCGGCCGCTTCCTCGAATGCATTAAATAATCCAACAGCCATGACAGGCAGTTTAGAGCACGATGCTAATTTAGCTCAACAGCAATTGCAACAATTTGCTCTGCATACGTGATTAAATGTTATGTTTTTCTGATTTTCTGTTACAGTCTTGTGCATGCATTTTCTGAAAACAGCTTGAAATTGTTAATTAATTGCTTTTTTTTTTGTTTCTTAATCATGAAAACGCGAAACAAAATTTTGCTTTTATTTGTTTTGTTTTCTATCGTTTTATGAGTTGATGTTTTCATGTTGGTTTTTATATCGTAATAATTATTATGCTAAGCTTACATTAACTCAGTTGAAGGTTTGCTTTGAACTGTGATTGTCTGTAAATGATTGCTTGAATTGTTAATAGCATTAGGAAAACAAAGAAAGAAATTTATAAAATAAAATTTAATAAAATTTAAAAATCCTCCCTTAATATTGAAAAAAACAAAATTGAACAAATATTTCTTATTCTTCGTGTTCTTACTCTCGTGTTTCAATTCTTTTCCTATCAACATTATAAAAATTTATTTTTCAGCTCCTGTACTAAGTAGAGAAGATATACACATAACTTTATCACCTGGTGAAAATAGTGAGTTTTTTTTGTTTGCACAAGAAAAAAAAGATTAAGAATTTAAGTTTCCTTTCCTTTTCCTTACTTTTTTTTCAGGAATCATACATTCTTGGATTGTTTCCTGACAGTCAATAAAACGATCACAGCCTTAACTTGTTGTGATCTACTACGAACTTATGGCCAAAGTTACATTAACAATGGGCAACGGTATGAGGTATTGCAAAGTATAGTGAAATTGAACTGAATATGCATATTATAATGTACTCTGTAAAGGAAATGTAATTTTTTAGATTAAGTTGACGCCTATTCTTGTTAAACTAGGCTGCTGGCAGCTTTTCAAACTAGTTTAATGGTTTTATAATAAATATGTAACATAATATATATATATGTATATATATAAAAATAAAAAAAAATTAAAAAAATAATTTAAAACACGTATGAAATTATAGCCGGACAAGGCCGACTATTAAATGTCCTACACCACTTCCCCTAATACAGTTGTTCACTCGTTCTGATAATAATATACTAAAAGTTACGAATTATTTTCATGCAAACGCATACATTTCATTGAGAACCCTTGTATGGGGTGGGTATTCAAAAAATAGCGCCATGTTTTTAAATTTTATTGCAGTTAATTTTCATGTTAAATTATCAATTTCGATCAAGTTTCATTACAAATGAATATGAAATCTCATTTTTCTTAGCGATGGTGACATGGGAGGAGGTCCGAAAAATAGTCCCATCCAATTTCAATTTTCCGCATATATTTTACATGCCAAAATACTCGTTCTACTTAATTTTGTCGATAAATTTAGGAAATTGCAACTTTTTTCCCAATAGGTTTTTAAAAGAAAGCGGCCTTCTATAGAGAATAATCGTCAAAAAAGTTTATCCTTGGGGCACACACACATCGGGCTGCCATAGTCCCCTAAAATATACACGGTGAACACAAAATGCATAGACAGAGTTCAAACGAACAGCCAGAGACCAGGTTAAGTCGATTTAGGAAATGATCCTGAATCGATTGCTGCAATGGAGGGTGGATCTACATAAAGTCGCCGACATTACATAAATCAGCATAAACTTGAGATACGCTAGACTACAAATTGTGTTGGATATAACAAAGGTGACAATATTTGTACCTCTTTGGCTCACTGTTAAATTAGTCATCTTCATTGAAATGTGTATTCATTAATAGTGCAATAATATACATCGATTATTATCACGGTTTTCCACGCCACCCATGAGGTACCGTAATAGGCGCGCTGCCGATTGTTTGAAATGGCTGGCTCCCCTATAGGCCTATACCATTGATATACTTAGTTTAAAATTATATTAATTATATTAAATATCACATTATTTGTAGTAAATATCACATGCATTATATTTACAATATTATATACTTATCAATAAGATATATGTGCATTAAATATAT